>NW_027414481.1:0-226924 GCF_964106895.1 Numenius arquata
GGCCCATAGAGTCCCGTAGATTTCCGTAGGGACCTGTAGGGTTGTGTAAGTGCCCGCAGGGGTTGGTAGGAGTCTGTGGGATTCTGTAAGGTTCTGGAGGGTTCTGCAGGGTTCCGTAGGGACCCGTAGAGTTCCGTAGTGGCTGGTAAAGTTCCGTAGGGCCCTGTGGGCTTCTGTATGGACCTGTAGGGTTCCGTAGGGGCCTGCAGGGTTCCATAAGTGCCCGCAGGTGTCTGTAGGGTTCCGTAGGGGTCTGTAGGGTTCCGTAGGCACCTGCAGTGTTCTGTAGGAGCCCATAGGGTTTTAGTGAGGTTCCGTTGTGTTGCTAAGGGTCTTGTAGAGTGCTGTCGGGTCCTGGAGTATTCTGTAGGGTTCCAGAGGGGCTCGTAGGGTTCCGTCGAAATCTATAGGGTTCCCTAGGGGCCCATAGAGTCCCGTAGATTTCCGTAGGGACCTGTAGGGTTGTGTAAGTGCCCGCAGAAGTCTGTAGGAGTCTGTGGGATTCTGTAAGGTTCCGGAGGGTTCTGCAGGGTTCCGTAGGGGCCCGTAGAGTTCCGTAGTGGCTGGTAAAGTTCCGTAGGGCCCTGTGGGGTTCTGTATGGACCTGTAGGGTTCCGTAGGGGCCTGCAGGGTTCCGTAAGTGCCCGCAGGTGTCTGTAGGGTTCCGTAGGGGTCTGTAGGGTTCCGTAGGCACCTGCAGTGTTCTGTAGGAGCCCATAGGGTTTTAGTGAGGTTCCGTTGTGTTGCTAAGGGTCTTGTAGAGTGCTGTCGGGTCCTGGAGTATTCTGTAGGGTTCCAGAGGGCCTCATAGGGTTCCATCGAAATCTGAAGGGTTCCCTAGGGGCCCATAGAGTCCCGTAGATTTCCGTAGGGACCTGTAGGGTTGTGTAAGTGCCCGCAGGGGTTGGTAGGAGTCTGTGGGATTCTGTAAGGTTCTGGAGGGTTCTGCAGGGTTCCGTAGGGACCCGTAGAGTTCCGTAGTGGCTGGTAAAGTTCCGTAGGGCCCTGTGGGGTTCTGTATGGACCTGTAGGGTTCCGTAGGGGCTTGCAGGGTTCCATAAGTGCCCGCAGGTGTCTGTAGGGTTCCGTAGGGGTCTGTAGGGTTCCGTAGGCACCTGCAGTGTTCTGTAGGAGCCCATAGGGTTTTAGTGAGGTTCTGTTGTGTTGCTAAGGGTCTTGTAGAGTGCTGTCGGGTCCTGGAGTATTCTGTAGGGTTCCAGAGGGGCTGGTAGGGTTCCGTCGAAATCTGAAGGGTTCCCTAGGGGCCTGTAGAGTCCCGTAGATTTCCGTAGGGGCCTGTAGAGTTATGTAAGTGCCCGCAGGGGTTGGTAGGAGCTTGTAGGGTGCCATATGTTTCCGGAGGGTTGTGTAGGGTTCCGTAGGGGCCTGTGGTGTTCCCTAGGGGCCTGTAGAGTCTCGTACAGTTTCGGTAGGGTCCTGTAGGTTTCCATAAGCGCCCGCAGAGGTCTGAAGGGGCCCGTACTGTTCCGTAAGGATCCATAGGGTTCCGTAGAGCTTCGTAGGTTCCCTAGAGGCCTCTGGAGTACCGCAGGAGCCAGTAGTGTTCCGTAGGGTCCTCTAGGGTTGAGTAAGTGCCCGCAGGAGTCTGTAGGAATCCGTGGGATTCTGTAAGGTTCTGGAGGGTTCTGCAGGGTTCCGTAGGGGCCCGTAGAGTTCCGTAGTGGCTGGTAAAGTTCCCTAGGGCCCTGTACCGTTCCGTAACTGCCTGCAAGGGTCTTTAGGCTTCCGTAGGGGCTGGTAGGGTTCCATAAAGTTCCGTGGGTTCCTGCAGAGTTCTGCAAGTGCCCGCAAGGGCCTGTAGGGGCGCACAGTGTTTCTGCCAGGTTCCGTAGAGTTCCGTAGGGGCCATATTTTTCTGTAGTGGCTGGTAGTATTCTGTAGGGGTCTGTAGGTTTCCGTAGGCACCTGCAGTGTTCTGTAGGAGCCCATAGGGTTTTAGTGAGGTTCCGTTGTGTTGCTAAGGGTCTTGTAGAGTGCTGTCGGGTCCTGGAGTATTCTGTAGGGTTCCAGAGGGCCTCATAGGGTTCCATCGAAATCTGAAGGGTTCCCTAGGGGCCCATAGAGTCCCGTAGATTTCCGTAGGGACCTGTAGGGTTGTGTAAGTGCCCGCAGGGGTTGGTAGGAGTCTGTGGGATTCTGTAAGGTTCTGGAGGGTTCTGCAGGGTTCCGTAGGGACCCGTAGAGTTCCGTAGTGGCTGGTAAAGTTCCGTAGGGCCCTGTGGGGTTCTGTATGGACCTGTAGGGTTCCGTAGGGGCCTGCAGGGTTCCGTAAGTGCCCGCAGGTGTCTGTAGGGTTCCGTAGGGGTCTGTAGGGTTCCGTAGGCACCTGCAGTGTTCTGTAGGAGCCCATAGGGTTTTAGTGAGGTTCCGTTGTGTTGCTAAGGGTCTTGTAGAGTGCTGTCGGGTCCTGGAGTATTCTGTAGGGTTCCAGAGGGCCTCATAGGGTTCCATCGAAATCTGAAGGGTTCCCTAGGGGCCCATAGAGTCCCGTAGATTTCCGTAGGGACCTGTAGGGTTGTGTAAGTGCCCGCAGGGGTTGGTAGGAGTCTGTGGGATTCTGTAAGGTTCTGGAGGGTTCTGCAGGGTTCCGTAGGGACCCGTAGAGTTCCGTAGTGGCTGGTAAAGTTCCGTAGGGCCCTGTGGGGTTCTGTATGGACCTGTAGGGTTCCGTAGGGGCCTGCAGGGTTCCATAAGTGCCCGCAGGTGTCTGTAGGGTTCCGTAGGGGTCTGTAGGGTTCCGTAGGCACCTGCAGTGTTCTGTAGGAGCCCATAGGGTTTTAGTGAGGTTCCGTTGTGTTGCTAAGGGTCTTGTAGAGTGCTTTCGGGTCCTGGAGTATTCTGTAGGGTTCCAGAGGGGCTCGTAGGGTTCCGTCGAAATCTATAGGGTTCCCTAGGGGCCCATAGAGTCCCGTAGATTTCCGTAGGGACCTGTAGGGTTGTGTAAGTGCCCGCAGAAGTCTGTAGGAGTCTGTGGGATTCTGTAAGGTTCCGGAGGGTTCTGCAGGGTTCCGTAGGGGCCCGTAGAGTTCCGTAGTGGCTGGTAAAGTTCCGTAGGGCCCTGTGGGGTTCTGTATGGACCTGTAGGGTTCCGTAGGGGCCTGCAGGGTTCCGTAAGTGCCCGCAGGTGTCTGTAGGGTTCCGTAGGGGTCTGTAGGGTTCCGTAGGCACCTGCAGTGTTCTGTAGGAGCCCATAGGGTTTTAGTGAGGTTCCGTTGTGTTGCTAAGGGTCTTGTAGAGTGCTGTCGGGTCCTGGAGTATTCTGTAGGGTTCCAGAGGGCCTCATAGGGTTCCATCGAAATCTGAAGGGTTCCCTAGGGGCCCATAGAGTCCCGTAGATTTCCGTAGGGACCTGTAGGGTTGTGTAAGTGCCCGCAGGGGTTGGTAGGAGTCTGTGGGATTCTGTAAGGTTCTGGAGGGTTCTGCAGGGTTCCGTAGGGACCCGTAGAGTTCCGTAGTGGCTGGTAAAGTTCCGTAGGGCCCTGTGGGGTTCTGTATGGACCTGTAGGGTTCCGTAGGGGCTTGCAGGGTTCCATAAGTGCCCGCAGGTGTCTGTAGGGTTCCGTAGGGGTCTGTAGGGTTCCGTAGGCACCTGCAGTGTTCTGTAGGAGCCCATAGGGTTTTAGTGAGGTTCTGTTGTGTTGCTAAGGGTCTTGTAGAGTGCTGTCGGGTCCTGGAGTATTCTGTAGGGTTCCAGAGGGGCTGGTAGGGTTCCGTCGAAATCTGAAGGGTTCCCTAGGGGCCTGTAGAGTCCCGTAGATTTCCGTAGGGGCCTGTAGAGTTATGTAAGTGCCCGCAGGGGTTGGTAGGAGCTTGTAGGGTGCCGTATGTTTCCGGAGGGTTGTGTAGGGTTCCGTAGGGGCCTGTGGTGTTCCCTAGGGGCCTGTAGAGTCTCGTACAGTTTCGGTAGGGTCCTGTAGGTTTCCATAAGCGCCCGCAGAGGTCTGAAGGGGCCCGTACTGTTCCGTAAGGATCCATAGGGTTCCGTAGAGCTTCGTAGGTTCCCTAGAGGCCTCTGGAGTACCGCAGGAGCCAGTAGTGTTCCGTAGGGTCCTCTAGGGTTGAGTAAGTGCCCGCAGGAGTCTGTAGGAATCCGTGGGATTCTGTAAGGTTCTGGAGGGTTCTGCAGGGTTCCGTAGGGGCCCGTAGAGTTCCGTAGTGGCTGGTAAAGTTCCCTAGGGCCCTGTACCGTTCCGTAACTGCCTGCAAGGGTCTTTAGGCTTCCGTAGGGGCTGGTAGGGTTCCATAAAGTTCCGTGGGTTCCTGCAGAGTTCTGCAAGTGCCCGCAAGGGCCTGTAGGGGCGCACAGTGTTTCTGCCAGGTTCCGTAGAGTTCCGTAGGGGCCATATTTTTCTGTAGTGGCTGGTAGTATTCTGTAGGGTCTGTAGGTTTCCGTAGGCACCTGCAGTGTTCTGTAGGAGCCCATAGGGTTTTAGTGAGGTTCCGTTGTGTTGCTAAGGGTCTTGTAGAGTGCTGTCGGGTCCTGGAGTATTCTGTAGGGTTCCAGAGGGGCTCGTAGGGTTCCGTCGAAATCTGAAGGGTTCCCTAGGGGCCCGTAGAGTCCCGTAGATTTCCGTAGGGACCTGTAGGGTTGTGTAAGTGCCCGCAGAAGTCTGTAGGAGTCTGTGGGATTCTGTAAGGTTCCGGAGGGTTCTGCAGGGTTCCGTAGGGGCCCGTAGAGTTCCGTAGTGGCTGGTAAAGTTCCGTAGGGCCCTGTGGGGTTCTGTATGGACCTGTAGGGTTCCGTAGGGGCCTGCAGGGTTCCGTAAGTGCCCGCAGGTGTCTGTAGGGTTCCGTAGGGGTCTGTAGGGTTCCGTAGGCACCTGCAGTGTTCTGTAGGAGCCCATAGGGTTTTAGTGAGGTTCCGTTGTGTTGCTAAGGGTCTTGTAGAGTGCTGTCGGGTCCTGGAGTATTCTGTAGGGTTCCAGAGGGCCTCATAGGGTTCCATCGAAATCTGAAGGGTTCCCTAGGGGCCCATAGAGTCCCGTAGATTTCCGTAGGGACCTGTAGGGTTGTGTAAGTGCCCGCAGGGGTTGGTAGGAGTCTGTGGGATTCTGTAAGGTTCTGGAGGGTTCTGCAGGGTTCCGTAGGGACCCGTAGAGTTCCGTAGTGGCTGGTAAAGTTCCGTAGGGCCCTGTGGGCTTCTGTATGGACCTGTAGGGTTCCGTAGGGGCCTGCAGGGTTCCATAAGTGCCCGCAGGTGTCTGTAGGGTTCCGTAGGGGTCTGTAGGGTTCCGTAGGCACCTGCAGTGTTCTGTAGGAGCCCATAGGGTTTTAGTGAGGTTCCGTTGTGTTGCTAAGGGTCTTGTAGAGTGCTTTCGGGTCCTGGAGTATTATGTAGGGTTCCAGAGGGGCTCGTAGGGTTCCGTCGAAATCTATAGGGTTCCCTAGGGGCCCATAGAGTCCCGTAGATTTCCGTAGGGACCTGTAGGGTTGTGTAAGTGCCCGCAGAAGTCTGTAGGAGTCTGTGGGATTCTGTAAGGTTCCGGAGGGTTCTGCAGGGTTCCGTAGGGGCCCGTAGAGTTCCGTAGTGGCTGGTAAAGTTCCGTAGGGCCCTGTGGGGTTCTGTATGGACCTGTAGGGTTCCGTAGGGGCCTGCAGGGTTCCGTAAGTGCCCGCAGGTGTCTGTAGGGTTCCGTAGGGGTCTGTAGGGTTCCGTAGGCACCTGCAGTGTTCTGTAGGAGCCCATAGGGTTTTAGTGAGGTTCCGTTGTGTTGCTAAGGGTCTTGTAGAGTGCTGTCGGGTCCTGGAGTATTCTGTAGGGTTCCAGAGGGCCTCATAGGGTTCCATCGAAATCTGAAGGGTTCCCTAGGGGCCCATAGAGTCCCGTAGATTTCCGTAGGGACCTGTAGGGTTGTGTAAGTGCCCGCAGGGGTTGGTAGGAGTCTGTGGGATTCTGTAAGGTTCTGGAGGGTTCTGCAGGGTTCCGTAGGGACCCGTAGAGTTCCGTAGTGGCTGGTAAAGTTCCGTAGGGCCCTGTGGGGTTCTGTATGGACCTGTAGGGTTCCGTAGGGGCTTGCAGGGTTCCATAAGTGCCCGCAGGTGTCTGTAGGGTTCCGTAGGGGTCTGTAGGGTTCCGTAGGCACCTGCAGTGTTCTGTAGGAGCCCATAGGGTTTTAGTGAGGTTCTGTTGTGTTGCTAAGGGTCTTGTAGAGTGCTGTCGGGTCCTGGAGTATTCTGTAGGGTTCCAGAGGGGCTGGTAGGGTTCCGTCGAAATCTGAAGGGTTCCCTAGGGGCCTGTAGAGTCCCGTAGATTTCCGTAGGGGCCTGTAGAGTTATGTAAGTGCCCGCAGGGGTTGGTAGGAGCTTGTAGGGTGCCATATGTTTCCGGAGGGTTGTGTAGGGTTCCGTAGGGGCCTGTGGTGTTCCCTAGGGGCCTGTAGAGTCTCGTACAGTTTCGGTAGGGTCCTGTAGGTTTCCATAAGCGCCCGCAGAGGTCTGAAGGGGCCCGTACTGTTCCGTAAGGATCCATAGGGTTCCGTAGAGCTTCGTAGGTTCCCTAGAGGCCTCTGGAGTACCGCAGGAGCCAGTAGTGTTCCGTAGGGTCCTCTAGGGTTGAGTAAGTGCCCGCAGGAGTCTGTAGGAATCCGTGGGATTCTGTAAGGTTCTGGAGGGTTCTGCAGGGTTCCGTAGGGGCCCGTAGAGTTCCGTAGTGGCTGGTAAAGTTCCCTAGGGCCCTGTACCGTTCCGTAACTGCCTGCAAGGGTCTTTAGGCTTCCGTAGGGGCTGGTAGGGTTCCATAAAGTTCCGTGGGTTCCTGCAGAGTTCTGCAAGTGCCCGCAAGGGCCTGTAGGGGCGCACAGTGTTTCTGCCAGGTTCCGTAGAGTTCCGTAGGGGCCATATTTTTCTGTAGTGGCTGGTAGTATTCTGTAGGGGTCTGTAGGTTTCCGTAGGCACCTGCAGTGTTCTGTAGGAGCCCATAGGGTTTTAGTGAGGTTCCGTTGTGTTGCTAAGGGTCTTGTAGAGTGCTGTTGGGTCCTGGAGTATTCTGTAGGGTTCCAGAGGGGCTCGTAGGGTTCCGTCGAAATCTGTAGGGTTCCCTAGGGGCCCGTAGAGTCCCGTAGATTTCCGTAGGGACCTGTAGGGTTGTGTAAGTGCCCGCAGAAGTCTGTAGGAGTCTGTGGGATTCTGTAAGGTTCCGGAGGGTTCTGCAGGGTTCCGTAGGGGCCCGTAGAGTTCCGTAGTGGCTGGTAAAGTTCCGTAGGGCCCTGTGGGGTTCTGTATGGACCTGTAGGGTTCCGTAGGGGCCTGCAGGGTTCCGTAAGTGCCCGCAGGTGTCTGTAGGGTTCCGTAGGGGTCTGTAGGGTTCCGTAGGCACCTGCAGTGTTCTGTAGGAGCCCATAGGGTTTTAGTGAGGTTCCGTTGTGTTGCTAAGGGTCTTGTAGAGTGCTGTCGGGTCCTGGAGTATTCTGTAGGGTTCCAGAGGGCCTCATAGGGTTCCATCGAAATCTGAAGGGTTCCCTAGGGGCCCATAGAGTCCCGTAGATTTCCGTAGGGACCTGTAGGGTTGTGTAAGTGCCCGCAGGGGTTGGTAGGAGTCTGTGGGATTCTGTAAGGTTCTGGAGGGTTCTGCAGGGTTCCGTAGGGACCCGTAGAGTTCCGTAGTGGCTGGTAAAGTTCCGTAGGGCCCTGTGGGCTTCTGTATGGACCTGTAGGGTTCCGTAGGGGCCTGCAGGGTTCCGTAAGTGCCCGCAGGTGTCTGTAGGGTTCCGTAGGGGTCTGTAGGGTTCCGTAGGCACCTGCAGTGTTCTGTAGGAGCCCATAGGGTTTTAGTGAGGTTCCGTTGTGTTGCTAAGGGTCTTGTAGAGTGCTGTCGGGTCCTGGAGTATTCTGTAGGGTTCCAGAGGGCCTCATAGGGTTCCATCGAAATCTGAAGGGTTCCCTAGGGGCCCATAGAGTCCCGTAGATTTCCGTAGGGACCTGTAGGGTTGTGTAAGTGCCCGCAGGGGTTGGTAGGAGTCTGTGGGATTCTGTAAGGTTCTGGAGGGTTCTGCAGGGTTCCGTAGGGACCCGTAGAGTTCCGTAGTGGCTGGTAAAGTTCCGTAGGGCCCTGTGGGGTTCTGTATGGACCTGTAGGGTTCCGTAGGGGCCTGCAGGGTTCCATAAGTGCCCGCAGGTGTCTGTAGGGTTCCGTAGGGGTCTGTAGGGTTCCGTAGGCACCTGCAGTGTTCTGTAGGAGCCCATAGGGTTTTAGTGAGGTTCCGTTGTGTTGCTAAGGGTCTTGTAGAGTGCTTTCGGGTCCTGGAGTATTCTGTAGGGTTCCAGAGGGGCTCGTAGGGTTCCGTCGAAATCTATAGGGTTCCCTAGGGGCCCATAGAGTCCCGTAGATTTCCGTAGGGACCTGTAGGGTTGTGTAAGTGCCCGCAGAAGTCTGTAGGAGTCTGTGGGATTCTGTAAGGTTCCGGAGGGTTCTGCAGGGTTCCGTAGGGGCCCGTAGAGTTCCGTAGTGGCTGGTAAAGTTCCGTAGGGCCCTGTGGGGTTCTGTATGGACCTGTAGGGTTCCGTAGGGGCCTGCAGGGTTCCGTAAGTGCCCGCAGGTGTCTGTAGGGTTCCGTAGGGGTCTGTAGGGTTCCGTAGGCACCTGCAGTGTTCTGTAGGAGCCCATAGGGTTTTAGTGAGGTTCCGTTGTGTTGCTAAGGGTCTTGTAGAGTGCTGTCGGGTCCTGGAGTATTCTGTAGGGTTCCAGAGGGCCTCATAGGGTTCCATCGAAATCTGAAGGGTTCCCTAGGGGCCCATAGAGTCCCGTAGATTTCCGTAGGGACCTGTAGGGTTGTGTAAGTGCCCGCAGGGGTTGGTAGGAGTCTGTGGGATTCTGTAAGGTTCTGGAGGGTTCTGCAGGGTTCCGTAGGGACCCGTAGAGTTCCGTAGTGGCTGGTAAAGTTCCGTAGGGCCCTGTGGGGTTCTGTATGGACCTGTAGGGTTCCGTAGGGGCTTGCAGGGTTCCATAAGTGCCCGCAGGTGTCTGTAGGGTTCCGTAGGGGTCTGTAGGGTTCCGTAGGCACCTGCAGTGTTCTGTAGGAGCCCATAGGGTTTTAGTGAGGTTCTGTTGTGTTGCTAAGGGTCTTGTAGAGTGCTGTCGGGTCCTGGAGTATTCTGTAGGGTTCCAGAGGGGCTGGTAGGGTTCCGTCGAAATCTGAAGGGTTCCCTAGGGGCCTGTAGAGTCCCGTAGATTTCCGTAGGGGCCTGTAGAGTTATGTAAGTGCCCGCAGGGGTTGGTAGGAGCTTGTAGGGTGCCGTATGTTTCCGGAGGGTTGTGTAGGGTTCCGTAGGGGCCTGTGGTGTTCCCTAGGGGCCTGTAGAGTCTCGTACAGTTTCGGTAGGGTCCTGTAGGTTTCCATAAGCGCCCGCAGAGGTCTGAAGGGGCCCGTACTGTTCCGTAAGGATCCATAGGGTTCCGTAGAGCTTCGTAGGTTCCCTAGAGGCCTCTGGAGTACCGCAGGAGCCAGTAGTGTTCCGTAGGGTCCTCTAGGGTTGAGTAAGTGCCCGCAGGAGTCTGTAGGAATCCGTGGGATTCTGTAAGGTTCTGGAGGGTTCTGCAGGGTTCCGTAGGGGCCCGTAGAGTTCCGTAGTGGCTGGTAAAGTTCCCTAGGGCCCTGTACCGTTCCGTAACTGCCTGCAAGGGTCTTTAGGCTTCCGTAGGGGCTGGTAGGGTTCCATAAAGTTCCGTGGGTTCCTGCAGAGTTCTGCAAGTGCCCGCAAGGGCCTGTAGGGGCGCACAGTGTTTCTGCCAGGTTCCGTAGAGTTCCGTAGGGGCCATATTTTTCTGTAGTGGCTGGTAGTATTCTGTAGGGGTCTGTAGGTTTCCGTAGGCACCTGCAGTGTTCTGTAGGAGCCCATAGGGTTTTAGTGAGGTTCCGTTGTGTTGCTAAGGGTCTTGTAGAGTGCTGTCGGGTCCTGGAGTATTCTGTAGGGTTCCAGAGGGGCTCGTAGGGTTCCGTCGAAATCTGAAGGGTTCCCTAGGGGCCCGTAGAGTCCCGTAGATTTCCGTAGGGACCTGTAGGGTTGTGTAAGTGCCCGCAGAAGTCTGTAGGAGTCTGTGGGATTCTGTAAGGTTCCGGAGGGTTCTGCAGGGTTCCGTAGGGGCCCGTAGAGTTCCGTAGTGGCTGGTAAAGTTCCGTAGGGCCCTGTGGGGTTCTGTATGGACCTGTAGGGTTCCGTAGGGGCCTGCAGGGTTCCGTAAGTGCCCGCAGGTGTCTGTAGGGTTCCGTAGGGGTCTGTAGGGTTCCGTAGGCACCTGCAGTGTTCTGTAGGAGCCCATAGGGTTTTAGTGAGGTTCCGTTGTGTTGCTAAGGGTCTTGTAGAGTGCTGTCGGGTCCTGGAGTATTCTGTAGGGTTCCAGAGGGCCTCATAGGGTTCCATCGAAATCTGAAGGGTTCCCTAGGGGCCCATAGAGTCCCGTAGATTTCCGTAGGGACCTGTAGGGTTGTGTAAGTGCCCGCAGGGGTTGGTAGGAGTCTGTGGGATTCTGTAAGGTTCTGGAGGGTTCTGCAGGGTTCCGTAGGGACCCGTAGAGTTCCGTAGTGGCTGGTAAAGTTCCGTAGGGCCCTGTGGGCTTCTGTATGGACCTGTAGGGTTCCGTAGGGGCCTGCAGGGTTCCATAAGTGCCCGCAGGTGTCTGTAGGGTTCCGTAGGGGTCTGTAGGGTTCCGTAGGCACCTGCAGTGTTCTGTAGGAGCCCATAGGGTTTTAGTGAGGTTCCGTTGTGTTGCTAAGGGTCTTGTAGAGTGCTTTCGGGTCCTGGAGTATTATGTAGGGTTCCAGAGGGGCTCGTAGGGTTCCGTCGAAATCTATAGGGTTCCCTAGGGGCCCATAGAGTCCCGTAGATTTCCGTAGGGACCTGTAGGGTTGTGTAAGTGCCCGCAGAAGTCTGTAGGAGTCTGTGGGATTCTGTAAGGTTCCGGAGGGTTCTGCAGGGTTCCGTAGGGGCCCGTAGAGTTCCGTAGTGGCTGGTAAAGTTCCATAGGGCCCTGTGGGCTTCTGTATGGACCTGTAGGGTTCCGTAGGGGCCTGCAGGGTTCCGTAAGTGCCCGCAGGTGTCTGTAGGGTTCCGTAGGGGTCTGTAGGGTTCCGTAGGCACCTGCAGTGTTCTGTAGGAGCCCATAGGGTTTTAGTGAGGTTCCGTTGTGTTGCTAAGGGTCTTGTAGAGTGCTGTCGGGTCCTGGAGTATTCTGTAGGGTTCCAGAGGGCCTCATAGGGTTCCATCGAAATCTGAAGGGTTCCCTAGGGGCCCATAGAGTCCCGTAGATTTCCGTAGGGACCTGTAGGGTTGTGTAAGTGCCCGCAGGGGTTGGTAGGAGTCTGTGGGATTCTGTAAGGTTCTGGAGGGTTCTGCAGGGTTCCGTAGGGACCCGTAGAGTTCCGTAGTGGCTGGTAAAGTTCCGTAGGGCCCTGTGGGCTTCTGTATGGACCTGTAGGGTTCCGTAGGGGCCTGCAGGGTTCCGTAAGTGCCCGCAGGTGTCTGTAGGGTTCCGTAGGGGTCTGTAGGGTTCCGTAGGCACCTGCAGTGTTCTGTAGGAGCCCATAGGGTTTTAGTGAGGTTCCGTTGTGTTGCTAAGGGTCTTGTAGAGTGCTGTCGGGTCCTGGAGTATTCTGTAGGGTTCCAGAGGGCCTCATAGGGTTCCATCGAAATCTGAAGGGTTCCCTAGGGGCCCATAGAGTCCCGTAGATTTCCGTAGGGACCTGTAGGGTTGTGTAAGTGCCCGCAGGGGTTGGTAGGAGTCTGTGGGATTCTGTAAGGTTCTGGAGGGTTCTGCAGGGTTCCGTAGGGACCCGTAGAGTTCCGTAGTGGCTGGTAAAGTTCCGTAGGGCCCTGTGGGCTTCTGTATGGACCTGTAGGGTTCCGTAGGGGCCTGCAGGGTTCCATAAGTGCCCGCAGGTGTCTGTAGGGTTCCGTAGGGGTCTGTAGGGTTCCGTAGGCACCTGCAGTGTTCTGTAGGAGCCCATAGGGTTTTAGTGAGGTTCCGTTGTGTTGCTAAGGGTCTTGTAGAGTGCTTTCGGGTCCTGGAGTATTATGTAGGGTTCCAGAGGGGCTCGTAGGGTTCCGTCGAAATCTATAGGGTTCCCTAGGGGCCCATAGAGTCCCGTAGATTTCCGTAGGGACCTGTAGGGTTGTGTAAGTGCCCGCAGAAGTCTGTAGGAGTCTGTGGGATTCTGTAAGGTTCCGGAGGGTTCTGCAGGGTTCCGTAGGGGCCCGTAGAGTTCCGTAGTGGCTGGTAAAGTTCCGTAGGGCCCTGTGGGGTTCTGTATGGACCTGTAGGGTTCCGTAGGGGCCTGCAGGGTTCCGTAAGTGCCCGCAGGTGTCTGTAGGGTTCCGTAGGGGTCTGTAGGGTTCCGTAGGCACCTGCAGTGTTCTGTAGGAGCCCATAGGGTTTTAGTGAGGTTCCGTTGTGTTGCTAAGGGTCTTGTAGAGTGCTGTCGGGTCCTGGAGTATTCTGTAGGGTTCCAGAGGGCCTCATAGGGTTCCATCGAAATCTGAAGGGTTCCCTAGGGGCCCATAGAGTCCCGTAGATTGCCGTAGGGACCTGTAGGGTTGTGTAAGTGCCCGCAGAAGTCTGTAGGAGTCTGTGGGATTCTGTAAGGTTCTGGAGGGTTCTGCAGGGTTCCGTAGGGACCCGTAGAGTTCCGTAGTGGCTGGTAAAGTTCCGTAGGGCCCTGTGGGGTTCTGTATGGACCTGTAGGGTTCCGTAGGGGCTTGCAGGGTTCCATAAGTGCCCGCAGGTGTCTGTAGGGTTCCGTAGGGGTCTGTAGGGTTCCGTAGGCACCTGCAGTGTTCTGTAGGAGCCCATAGGGTTTTAGTGAGGTTCTGTTGTGTTGCTAAGGGTCTTGTAGAGTGCTGTCGGGTCCTGGAGTATTCTGTAGGGTTCCAGAGGGGCTGGTAGGGTTCCGTCGAAATCTGAAGGGTTCCCTAGGGGCCTGTAGAGTCCCGTAGATTTCCGTAGGGACCTGTAGGGTTGTGTAAGTGCCCGCAGGGGTTGGTAGGAGTCTGTGGGATTCTGTAAGGTTCTGGAGGGTTCTGCAGGGTTCCGTAGGGACCCGTAGAGTTCCGTAGTGGCTGGTAAAGTTCCGTAGGGCCCTGTGGGGTTCTGTATGGACCTGTAGGGTTCCGTAGGGGCCTGCAGGGTTCCATAAGTGCCCGCAGGTGTCTGTAGGGTTCCGTAGGGGTCTGTAGGGTTCCGTAGGCACCTGCAGTGTTCTGTAGGAGCCCATAGGGTTTTAGTGAGGTTCTGTTGTGTTGCTAAGGGTCTTGTAGAGTGCTGTCGGGTCCTGGAGTATTCTGTAGGGTTCCAGAGGGGCTGGTAGGGTTCCGTCGAAATCTGAAGGGTTCCCTAGGGGCCTGTAGAGTCCCGTAGATTTCCGTAGGGGCCTGTAGAGTTATGTAAGTGCCCGCAGGGGTTGGTAGGAGCTTGTAGGGTGCCATATGTTTCCGGAGGGTTGTGTAGGGTTCCGTAGGGGCCTGTGGTGTTCCCTAGGGGCCTGTAGAGTCTCGTACAGTTTCGGTAGGGTCCTGTAGGTTTCCATAAGCGCCCGCAGAGGTCTGAAGGGGCCCGTACTGTTCCGTAAGGATCCATAGGGTTCCGTAGAGCTTCGTAGGTTCCCTAGAGGCCTGTGGAGTACCGCAGGAGCCAGTAGTGTTCCGTAGGGTCCTCTAGGGTTGAGTAAGTGCCCGCAGGAGTCTGTAGGAATCCGTGGGATTCTGTAAGGTTCTGGAGGGTTCTGCAGGGTTCCGTAGGGGCCCGTAGAGTTCCGTAGTGGCTGGTAAAGTTCCCTAGGGCCCTGTACCGTTCCGTAACTGCCTGCAAGGGTCTTTAGGCTTCCGTAGGGGCTGGTAGGGTTCCATAAAGTTCCGTGGGTTCCTGCAGAGTTCTGCAAGTGCCCGCAAGGGCCTGTAGGGGCGCACAGTGTTTCTGCCAGGTTCCGTAGAGTTCCGTAGGGGCCATATTTTTCTGTAGTGGCTGGTAGTATTCTGTAGGGGTCTGTAGGTTTCCGTAGGCACCTGCAGTGTTCTGTAGGAGCCCATAGGGTTTTAGTGAGGTTCCGTTGTGTTGCTAAGGGTCTTGTAGAGTGCTGTCGGGTCCTGGAGTATTCTGTAGGGTTCCAGAGGGGCTCGTAGGGTTCCGTCGAAATCTGAAGGGTTCCCTAGGGGCCCGTAGAGTCCCGTAGATTTCCGTAGGGACCTGTAGGGTTGTGTAAGTGCCCGCAGAAGTCTGTAGGAGTCTGTGGGATTCTGTAAGGTTCCGGAGGGTTCTGCAGGGTTCCGTAGGGGCCCGTAGAGTTCCGTAGTGGCTGGTAAAGTTCCGTAGGGCCCTGTGGGGTTCTGTATGGACCTGTAGGGTTCCGTAGGGGCCTGCAGGGTTCCGTAAGTGCCCGCAGGTGTCTGTAGGGTTCCGTAGGGGTCTGTAGGGTTCCGTAGGCACCTGCAGTGTTCTGTAGGAGCCCATAGGGTTTTAGTGAGGTTCCGTTGTGTTGCTAAGGGTCTTGTAGAGTGCTGTCGGGTCCTGGAGTATTCTGTAGGGTTCCAGAGGGCCTCATAGGGTTCCATCGAAATCTGAAGGGTTCCCTAGGGGCCCATAGAGTCCCGTAGATTTCCGTAGGGACCTGTAGGGTTGTGTAAGTGCCCGCAGAAGTCTGTAGGAGTCTGTGGGATTCTGTAAGGTTCTGGAGGGTTCTGCAGGGTTCCGTAGGGACCCGTAGAGTTCCGTAGTGGCTGGTAAAGTTCCGTAGGGCCCTGTGGGGTTCTGTATGGACCTGTAGGGTTCCGTAGGGGCCTGCAGGGTTCCATAAGTGCCCGCAGGTGTCTGTAGGGTTCCGTAGGGGTCTGTAGGGTTCCGTAGGCACCTGCAGTGTTCTGTAGGAGCCCATAGGGTTTTAGTGAGGTTCTGTTGTGTTGCTAAGGGTCTTGTAGAGTGCTGTCGGGTCCTGGAGTATTCTGTAGGGTTCCAGAGGGGCTGGTAGGGTTCCGTCGAAATCTGAAGGGTTCCCTAGGGGCCTGTAGAGTCCCGTAGATTTCCGTAGGGGCCTGTAGAGTTATGTAAGTGCCCGCAGGGGTTGGTAGGAGCTTGTAGGGTGCCATATGTTTCCGGAGGGTTGTGTAGGGTTCCGTAGGGGCCTGTGGTGTTCCCTAGGGGCCTGTAGAGTCTCGTACAGTTTCGGTAGGGTCCTGTAGGTTTCCATAAGCGCCCGCAGAGGTCTGAAGGGGCCCGTACTGTTCCGTAAGGATCCATAGGGTTCCGTAGAGCTTCGTAGGTTCCCTAGAGGCCTGTGGAGTACCGCAGGAGCCAGTAGTGTTCCGTAGGGTCCTCTAGGGTTGAGTAAGTGCCCGCAGGAGTCTGTAGGAATCCGTGGGATTCTGTAAGGTTCTGGAGGGTTCTGCAGGGTTCCGTAGGGGCCCGTAGAGTTCCGTAGTGGCTGGTAAAGTTCCCTAGGGCCCTGTACCGTTCCGTAACTGCCTGCAAGGGTCTTTAGGCTTCCGTAGGGGCTGGTAGGGTTCCATAAAGTTCCGTGGGTTCCTGCAGAGTTCTGCAAGTGCCCGCAAGGGCCTGTAGGGGCGCACAGTGTTTCTGCCAGGTTCCGTAGAGTTCCGTAGGGGCCATATTTTTCTGTAGTGGCTGGTAGTATTCTGTAGGGGTCTGTAGGTTTCCGTAGGCACCTGCAGTGTTCTGTAGGAGCCCATAGGGTTTTAGTGAGGTTCCGTTGTGTTGCTAAGGGTCTTGTAGAGTGCTGTCGGGTCCTGGAGTATTCTGTAGGGTTCCAGAGGGGCTCGTAGGGTTCCGTCGAAATCTGTAGGGTTCCCTAGGGGCCCATAGAGTCCCGTAGATTTCCGTAGGGACCTGTAGGGTTGTGTAAGTGCCCGCAGAAGTCTGTAGGAGTCTGTGGGATTCTGTAAGGTTCCGGAGGGTTCTGCAGGGTTCCGTAGGGGCCCGTAGAGTTCCGTAGTGGCTGGTAAAGTTCCGTAGGGCCCTGTGGGGTTCTGTATGGACCTGTAGGGTTCCGTAGGGGCCTGCAGGGTTCCGTAAGTGCCCGCAGGTGTCTGTAGGGTTCCGTAGGGGTCTGTAGGGTTCCGTAGGCACCTGCAGTGTTCTGTAGGAGCCCATAGGGTTTTAGTGAGGTTCCGTTGTGTTGCTAAGGGTCTTGTAGAGTGCTGTCGGGTCCTGGAGTATTCTGTAGGGTTCCAGAGGGCCTCATAGGGTTCCATCGAAATCTGAAGGGTTCCCTAGGGGCCCATAGAGTCCCGTAGATTTCCGTAGGGACCTGTAGGGTTGTGTAAGTGCCCGCAGAAGTCTGTAGGAGTCTGTGGGATTCTGTAAGGTTCCGGAGGGTTCTGCAGGGTTCCGTAGGGACCCGTAGAGTTCCGTAGTGGCTGGTAAAGTTCCGTAGGGCCCTGTGGGGTTCTGTATGGACCTGTAGGGTTCCGTAGGGGCCTGCAGGGTTCCATAAGTGCCCGCAGGTGTCTGTAGGGTTCCGTAGGGGTCTGTAGGGTTCCGTAGGCACCTGCAGTGTTCTGTAGGAGCCCATAGGGTTTTAGTGAGGTTCTGTTGTGTTGCTAAGGGTCTTGTAGAGTGCTGTCGGGTCCTGGAGTATTCTGTAGGGTTCCAGAGGGGCTGGTAGGGTTCCGTCGAAATCTGAAGGGTTCCCTAGGGGCCTGTAGAGTCCCGTAGATTTCCGTAGGGGCCTGTAGAGTTATGTAAGTGCCCGCAGGGGTTGGTAGGAGCTTGTAGGGTGCCATATGTTTCCGGAGGGTTGTGTAGGGTTCCGTAGGGGCCTGTGGTGTTCCCTAGGGGCTGTAGAGTCTCGTACAGTTTCGGTAGGGTCCTGTAGGTTTCCATAAGCGCCCGCAGAGGTCTGAAGGGGCCCGTACTGTTCCGTAAGGATCCATAGGGTTCCGTAGAGCTTCGTAGGTTCCCTAGAGGCCTGTGGAGTACCGCAGGAGCCAGTAGTGTTCCGTAGGGTCCTCTAGGGTTGAGTAAGTGCCCGCAGGAGTCTGTAGGAATCCGTGGGATTCTGTAAGGTTCTGGAGGGTTCTGCAGGGTTCCGTAGGGGCCCGTAGAGTTCCGTAGTGGCTGGTAAAGTTCCCTAGGGCCCTGTACCGTTCCGTAACTGCCTGCAAGGGTCTTTAGGCTTCCGTAGGGGCTGGTAGGGTTCCATAAAGTTCCGTGGGTTCCTGCAGAGTTCTGCAAGTGCCCGCAAGGGCCTGTAGGGGCGCACAGTGTTTCTGCCAGGTTCCGTAGAGTTCCGTAGGGGCCATATTTTTCTGTAGTGGCTGGTAGTATTCTGTAGGGGTCTGTAGGTTTCCGTAGGCACCTGCAGTGTTCTGTAGGAGCCCATAGGGTTTTAGTGAGGTTCCGTTGTGTTGCTAAGGGTCTTGTAGAGTGCTGTCGGGTCCTGGAGTATTCTGTAGGGTTCCAGAGGGGCTCGTAGGGTTCCGTCGAAATCTGAAGGGTTCCCTAGGGGCCCGTAGAGTCCGTAGATTTCCGTAGGGACCTGTAGGGTTGTGTAAGTGCCCGCAGAAGTCTGTAGGAGTCTGTGGGATTCTGTAAGGTTCCGGAGGGTTCTGCAGGGTTCCGTAGGGGCCCGTAGAGTTCCGTAGTGGCTGGTAAAGTTCCGTAGGGCCCTGTGGGGTTCTGTATGGACCTGTAGGGTTCCGTAGGGGCCTGCAGGGTTCCGTAAGTGCCCGCAGGTGTCTGTAGGGTTCCGTAGGGGTCTGTAGGGTTCCGTAGGCACCTGCAGTGTTCTGTAGGAGCCCATAGGGTTTTAGTGAGGTTCCGTTGTGTTGCTAAGGGTCTTGTAGAGTGCTGTCGGGTCCTGGAGTATTCTGTAGGGTTCCAGAGGGCCTCATAGGGTTCCATCGAAATCTGAAGGGTTCCCTAGGGGCCCATAGAGTCCCGTAGATTTCCGTAGGGACCTGTAGGGTTGTGTAAGTGCCCGCAGGGGTTGGTAGGAGTCTGTGGATTCTGTAAGGTTCTGGAGGGTTCTGCAGGGTTCCGTAGGGACCCGTAGAGTTCCGTAGTGGCTGGTAAAGTTCCGTAGGGCCCTGTGGGCTTCTGTATGGACCTGTAGGGTTCCGTAGGGGCCTGCAGGGTTCCATAAGTGCCCGCAGGTGTCTGTAGGGTTCCGTAGGGGTCTGTAGGGTTCCGTAGGCACCTGCAGTGTTCTGTAGGAGCCCATAGGGTTTTAGTGAGGTTCTGTTGTGTTGCTAAGGGTCTTGTAGAGTGCTGTCGGGTCCTGGAGTATTCTGTAGGGTTCCAGAGGGGCTGGTAGGGTTCCGTCGAAATCTGAAGGGTTCCCTAGGGGCCTGTAGAGTCCCGTAGATTTCCGTAGGGGCCTGTAGAGTTATGTAAGTGCCCGCAGGGGTTGGTAGGAGCTTGTAGGGTGCCATATGTTTCCAGAGGGTTGTGTAGGGTTCCGTAGGGGCCTGTGGTGTTCCCTAGGGGCCTGTAGAGTCTCGTACAGTTTCGGTAGGGTCCTGTAGGTTTCCATAAGCGCCCGCAGAGGTCTGAAGGGGCCCGTACTGTTCCGTAAGGATCCATAGGGTTCCGTAGAGCTTCGTAGGTTCCCTAGAGGCCTGTGGAGTACCGCAGGAGCCAGTAGTGTTCCGTAGGGTCCTCTAGGGTTGAGTAAGTGCCCGCAGGAGTCTGTAGGAATCCGTGGGATTCTGTAAGGTTCTGGAGGGTTCTGCAGGGTTCCGTAGGGGCCCGTAGAGTTCCGTAGTGGCTGGTAAAGTTCCCTAGGGCCCTGTACCGTTCCGTAACTGCCTGCAAGGGTCTTTAGGCTTCCGTAGGGGCTGGTAGGGTTCCATAAAGTTCCGTGGGTTCCTGCAGAGTTCTGCAAGTGCCCGCAAGGGCCTGTAGGGGCGCACAGTGTTTCTGCCAGGTTCCGTAGAGTTCCGTAGGGGCCATATTTTTCTGTAGTGGCTGGTAGTATTCTGTAGGGGTCTGTAGGTTTCGTAGGCACCTGCAGTGTTCTGTAGGAGCCCATAGGGTTTTAGTGAGGTTCCGTTGTGTTGCTAAGGGTCTTGTAGAGTGCTTTCGGGTCCTGGAGTATTCTGTAGGGTTCCAGAGGGGCTCGTAGGGTTCCGTCGAAATCTGAAGGGTTCCCTAGGGGCCCATAGAGTCCGTAGATTTCCGTAGGGACCTGTAGGGTTGTGTAAGTGCCCGCAGAAGTCTGTAGGAGTCTGTGGGATTCTGTAAGGTTCCGGAGGGTTCTGCAGGGTTCCGTAGGGGCCCGTAGAGTTCCGTAGTGGCTGGTAAAGTTCCGTAGGGCCCTGTGGGGTTCTGTATGGACCTGTAGGGTTCCGTAGGGGCCTGCAGGGTTCCGTAAGTGCCCGCAGGTGTCTGTAGGGTTCCGTAGGGGTCTGTAGGGTTCCGTAGGCACCTGCAGTGTTCTGTAGGAGCCCATAGGGTTTTAGTGAGGTTCCGTTGTGTTGCTAAGGGTCTTGTAGAGTGCTGTCGGGTCCTGGAGTATTCTGTAGGGTTCCAGAGGGCCTCATAGGGTTCCATCGAAATCTGAAGGGTTCCCTAGGGGCCCATAGAGTCCCGTAGATTTCCGTAGGGACCTGTAGGGTTGTGTAAGTGCCCGCAGGGGTTGGTAGGAGTCTGTGGGATTCTGTAAGGTTCTGGAGGGTTCTGCAGGGTTCCGTATAGGGACCCGTAGAGTTCCGTAGTGGCTGGTAAAGTTCCGTAGGGCCCTGTGGGGTTCTGTATGGACCTGTAGGGTTCCGTAGGGGCCTGCAGGGTTCCATAAGTGCCCGCAGGTGTCTGTAGGGTTCCGTAGGGGTCTGTAGGGTTCCGTAGGCACCTGCAGTGTTCTGTAGGAGCCCATAGGGTTTTAGTGAGGTTCCGTTGTGTTGCTAAGGGTCTTGTAGAGTGCTTTCGGGTCCTGGAGTATTCTGTAGGGTTCCAGAGGGGCTCGTAGGGTTCCGTCGAAATCTATAGGGTTCCCTAGGGGCCCATAGAGTCCCGTAGATTTCCGTAGGGACCTGTAGGGTTGTGTAAGTGCCCGCAGAAGTCTGTAGGAGTCTGTGGGATTCTGTAAGGTTCCGGAGGGTTCTGCAGGGTTCCGTAGGGACCCGTAGAGTTCCGTAGTGGCTGGTAAAGTTCCGTAGGGCCCTGTGGGGTTCTGTATGGACCTGTAGGGTTCCGTAGGGGCCTGCAGGGTTCCGTAAGTGCCCGCAGGTGTCTGTAGGGTTCCGTAGGGGTCTGTAGGGTTCCGTAGGCACCTGCAGTGTTCTGTAGGAGCCCATAGGGTTTTAGTGAGGTTCTGTTGTGTTGCTAAGGGTCTTGTAGAGTGCTGTCGGGTCCTGGAGTATTCTGTAGGGTTCCAGAGGGGCTGGTAGGGTTCCGTCGAAATCTGAAGGGTTCCCTAGGGGCCTGTAGAGGCCCGTAGATTTCCGTAGGGGCCTGTAGAGTTATGTAAGTGCCCGCAGGGGTTGGTAGGAGCTGGTAGGGTGCCATATGTTTCCGGAGGGTTGTGTAGGGTTCCGTAGGGGCCTGTGGTGTTCCCTAGGGGCCTGTAGAGTCTCGTACAGTTTCGGTAGGGTCCTGTAGGTTTCCATAAGCGCCCGCAGAGGTCTGAAGGGGCCCGTACTGTTCCGTAAGGATCCATAGGGTTCCGTAGAGCTTCGTAGGTTCCCTAGAGGCCTGTGGAGTACCGCAGGAGCCAGTAGTGTTCCGTAGGGTCCTCTAGGGTTGAGTAAGTGCCCGCAGGAGTCTGTAGGATTTCCGTAGGGACCTGTAGGGTTGTGTAAGTGCCCGCAGGGGTTGGTAGGAGTCTGTGGGATTCTGTAAGGTTCTGGAGGGTTCTGCAGGGTTCCGTAGGGACCCGTAGAGTTCCGTAGTGGCTGGTAAAGTTCCGTAGGGCCCTGTGGGCTTCTGTATGGACCTGTAGGGTTCCGTAGGGGCCTGCAGGGTTCCATAAGTGCCCGCAGGTGTCTGTAGGGTTCCGTAGGGGTCTGTAGGGTTCCGTAGGCACCTGCAGTGTTCTGTAGGAGCCCATAGGGTTTTAGTGAGGTTCCGTTGTGTTGCTAAGGGTCTTGTAGAGTGCTGTCGGGTCCTGGAGTATTCTGTAGGGTTCCAGAGGGGCTCGTAGGGTTCCATCGAAATCTATAGGGTTCCCTAGGGGCCCATAGAGTCCCGTAGATTTCCGTAGGGACCTGTAGGGTTGTGTAAGTGCCCGCAGAAGTCTGTAGGAGTCTGTGGGATTCTGTAAGGTTCCGGAGGGTTCTGCAGGGTTCCGTAGGGGCCCGTAGAATTCTGTAGTGGCTGGTAAAGTTCCGTAGGGCCCTGTGGGGTTCTGTATGGACCTGTAGGGTTCCGTAGGGGCCTGCAGGGTTCCGTAAGTGCCCGCAGGTGTCTGTAGGGTTCCGTAGGGGTCTGTAGGGTTCCGTAGGCACCTGCAGTGTTCTGTAGGAGCCCATAGGGTTTTAGTGAGGTTCCGTTGTGTTGCTAAGGGTCTTGTAGAGTGCTGTCGGGTCCTGGAGTATTCTGTAGGGTTCCAGAGGGCCTCATAGGGTTCCATCGAAATCTGAAGGGTTCCCTAGGGGCCCATAGAGTCCCGTAGATTGCCGTAGGGACCTGTAGGGTTGTGTAAGTGCCCGCAGAAGTCTGTAGGAGTCTGTGGGATTCTGTAAGGTTCTGGAGGGTTCTGCAGGGTTCCGTAGGGACCCGTAGAGTTCCGTAGTGGCTGGTAAAGTTCCGTAGGGCCCTGTGGGGTTCTGTATGGACCTGTAGGGTTCCGTAGGGGCTTGCAGGGTTCCATAAGTGCCCGCAGGTGTCTGTAGGGTTCCGTAGGGGTCTGTAGGGTTCCGTAGGCACCTGCAGTGTTCTGTAGGAGCCCATAGGGTTTTAGTGAGGTTCTGTTGTGTTGCTAAGGGTCTTGTAGAGTGCTGTCGGGTCCTGGAGTATTCTGTAGGGTTCCAGAGGGGCTGGTAGGGTTCCGTCGAAATCTGAAGGGTTCCCTAGGGGCCTGTAGAGTCCCGTAGATTTCCGTAGGGGCCTGTAGAGTTATGTAAGTGCCCGCAGGGGTTGGTAGGAGCTTGTAGGGTGCCATATGTTTCCGGAGGGTTGTGTAGGGTTCCGTAGGGGCCTGTGGTGTTCCCTAGGGGCCTGTAGAGTCTCGTACAGTTTCGGTAGGGTCCTGTAGGTTTCCATAAGCGCCCGCAGAGGTCTGAAGGGGCCCGTACTGTTCCGTAAGGATCCATAGGGTTCCGTAGAGCTTCGTAGGTTCCCTAGAGGCCTGTGGAGTACCGCAGGAGCCAGTAGTGTTCCGTAGGGTCCTCTAGGGTTGAGTAAGTGCCCGCAGGAGTCTGTAGGAATCCGTGGGATTCTGTAAGGTTCTGGAGGGTTCTGCAGGGTTCCCTAGGGGCCCGTAGAGTTCCGTAGTGGCTGGTAAAGTTCCCTAGGGCCCTGTACCGTTCCGTAACTGCCTGCAAGGGTCTTTAGGCTTCCGTAGGGGCTGGTAGGGTTCCATAAAGTTCCGTGGGTTCCTGCAGAGTTCTGCAAGTGCCCGCAAGGGCCTGTAGGGGCGCACAGTGTTTCTGCCAGGTTCCGTAGAGTTCCGTAGGGGCCATATTTTTCTGTAGTGGCTGGTAGTATTCTGTAGGGGTCTGTAGGTTTCCGTAGGCACCTGCAGTGTTCTGTAGGAGCCCATAGGGTTTTAGTGAGGTTCCGTTGTGTTGCTAAGGGTCTTGTAGAGTGCTGTCGGGTCCTGGAGTATTCTGTAGGGTTCCAGAGGGGCTCGTAGGGTTCCGTCGAAATCTGAAGGGTTCCCTAGGGGCCCGTAGAGTCCCGTAGATTTCCGTAGGGACCTGTAGGGTTGTGTAAGTGCCCGCAGAAGTCTGTAGGAGTCTGTGGGATTCTGTAAGGTTCCGTAGGGTTCTGCAGGGTTCCGTAGGGGCCCGTAGAGTTCCGTAGTGGCTGGTAAAGTTCCGTAGGGCCCTGTGGGCTTCTGTATGGACCTGTAGGGTTCCGTAGGGGCCTGCAGGGTTCCGTAAGTGCCCGCAGGTGTCTGTAGGGTTCCGTAGGGGTCTGTAGGGTTCCGTAGGCACCTGCAGTGTTCTGTAGGAGCCCATAGGGTTTTAGTGAGGTTCCGTTGTGTTGCTAGGGTCTTGTAGAGTGCTGTCGGGTCCTGGAGTATTCTGTAGGGTTCCAGAGGGCCTCATAGGGTTCCATCGAAATCTGAAGGGTTCCCTAGGGGCCCATAGAGTCCCGTAGATTTCCGTAGGGACCTGTAGGGTTGTGTAAGTGCCCGCAGGGGTTGGTAGGAGTCTGTGGGATTCTGTAAGGTTCTGGAGGGTTCTGCAGGGTTCCGTAGGGACCCGTAGAGTTCCGTAGTGGCTGGTAAAGTTCCGTAGGGCCCTGTGGGGTTCTGTATGGACCTGTAGGGTTCCGTAGGGGCCTGCAGGGTTCCATAAGTGCCCGCAGGTGTCTGTAGGGTTCCGTAGGGGTCTGTAGGGTTCCGTAGGCACCTGCAGTGTTCTGTAGGAGCCCATAGGGTTTTAGTGAGGTTCTGTTGTGTTGCTAAGGGTCTTGTAGAGTGCTGTCGGGTCCTGGAGTATTCTGTAGGGTTCCAGAGGGGCTGGTAGGGTTCCGTCGAAATCTGAAGGGTTCCCTAGGGGCCTGTAGAGTCCCGTAGATTTCCGTAGGGGCCTGTAGAGTTATGTAAGTGCCCGCAGGGGTTGGTAGGAGCTTGTAGGGTGCCATATGTTTCCGGAGGGTTGTGTAGGGTTCCGTAGGGGCCTGTGGTGTTCCCTAGGGGCCTGTAGAGTCTCGTACAGTTTCGGTAGGGTCCTGTAGGTTTCCATAAGCGCCCGCAGAGGTCTGAAGGGGCCCGTACTGTTCCGTAAGGATCCATAGGGTTCCGTAGAGCTTCGTAGGTTCCCTAGAGGCCTGTGGAGTACCGCAGGAGCCAGTAGTGTTCCGTAGGGTCCTCTAGGGTTGAGTAAGTGCCCGCAGGAGTCTGTAGGAATCCGTGGGATTCTGTAAGGTTCTGGAGGGTTCTGCAGGGTTCCGTAGGGGCCCGTAGAGTTCCGTAGTGGCTGGTAAAGTTCCCTAGGGCCCTGTACCGTTCCGTAACTGCCTGCAAGGGTCTTTAGGCTTCCGTAGGGGCTGGTAGGGTTCCATAAAGTTCCGTGGGTTCCTGCAGAGTTCTGCAAGTGCCCGCAAGGGCCTGTAGGGGCGCACAGTGTTTCTGCCAGGTTCCGTAGAGTTCCGTAGGGGCCATATTTTTCTGTAGTGGCTGGTAGTATTCTGTAGGGGTCTGTAGGTTTCCGTAGGCGCCTACAGTGTTCTGTAGGAGCCCATAGGGTTTTAGTGAGGTTCCGTTGTGTTGCTAAGGGTCTTGTAGAGTGCTGTCGGGTTCTGGAGTATTCTGTAGGGTTCCAGAGGGGCTCGTAGGGTTCCATCGAAATCTATAGGGTTCCCTAGGGGCCCATAGAGTCCCGTAGATTTCCGTAGGGACCTGTAGGGTTGTGTAAGTGCCCGCAGAAGTCTGTAGGAGTCTGTGGGATTCTGTAAGGTTCCGGAGGGTTCTGCAGGGTTCCGTAGGGGCCCGTAGAATTCTGTAGTGGCTGGTAAAGTTCCGTAGGGCCCTGTGGGGTTCTGTATGGACCTGTAGGGTTCCGTAGGGGCCTGCAGGGTTCCGTAAGTGCCCGCAGGTGTCTGTAGGGTTCCGTAGGGGTCTGTAGGGTTCCGTAGGCACCTGCAGTGTTCTGTAGGAGCCCATAGGGTTTTAGTGAGGTTCCGTTGTGTTGCTAAGGGTCTTGTAGAGTGCTGTCGGGTCCTGGAGTATTCTGTAGGGTTCCAGAGGGCCTCATAGGGTTCCATCGAAATCTGAAGGGTTCCCTAGGGGCCCATAGAGTCCCGTAGATTGCCGTAGGGACCTGTAGGGTTGTGTAAGTGCCCGCAGAAGTCTGTAGGAGTCTGTGGGATTCTGTAAGGTTCTGGAGGGTTCTGCAGGGTTCCGTAGGGACCCGTAGAGTTCCGTAGTGGCTGGTAAAGTTCCGTAGGGCCCTGTGGGGTTCTGTATGGACCTGTAGGGTTCCGTAGGGGCCTGCAGGGTTCCATAAGTGCCCGCAGGTGTCTGTAGGGTTCCGTAGGGGTCTGTAGGGTTCCGTAGGCACCTGCAGTGTTCTGTAGGAGCCCATAGGGTTTTAGTGAGGTTCTGTTGTGTTGCTAAGGGTCTTGTAGAGTGCTGTCGGGTCCTGGAGTATTCTGTAGGGTTCCAGAGGGGCTGGTAGGGTTCCGTCGAAATCTGAAGGGTTCCCTAGGGGCCTGTAGAGTCCCGTAGATTTCCGTAGGGGCCTGTAGAGTTATGTAAGTGCCCGCAGGGGTTGGTAGGAGCTTGTAGGGTGCCATATGTTTCCGGAGGGTTGTGTAGGGTTCCGTAGGGGCCTGTGGTGTTCCCTAGGGGCCTGTAGAGTCTCGTACAGTTTCGGTAGGGTCCTGTAGGTTTCCATAAGCGCCCGCAGAGGTCTGAAGGGGCCCGTACTGTTCCGTAAGGATCCATAGGGTTCCGTAGAGCTTCGTAGGTTCCCTAGAGGCCTGTGGAGTACCGCAGGAGCCAGTAGTGTTCCGTAGGGTCCTCTAGGGTTGAGTAAGTGCCCGCAGGAGTCTGTAGGAATCCGTGGGATTCTGTAAGGTTCTGGAGGGTTCTGCAGGGTTCCGTAGGGGCCCGTAGAGTTCCGTAGTGGCTGGTAAAGTTCCCTAGGGCCCTGTACCGTTCCGTAACTGCCTGCAAGGGTCTTTAGGCTTCCGTAGGGGCTGGTAGGGTTCCATAAAGTTCCGTGGGTTCCTGCAGAGTTCTGCAAGTGCCCGCAAGGGCCTGTAGGGGCGCACAGTGTTTCTGCCAGGTTCCGTAGAGTTCCGTAGGGGCCATATTTTTCTGTAGTGGCTGGTAGTATTCTGTAGGGGTCTGTAGGTTTCCGTAGGCACCTGCAGTGTTCTGTAGGAGCCCATAGGGTTTTAGTGAGGTTCCGTTGTGTTGCTAAGGGTCTTGTAGAGTGCTGTCGGGTCCTGGAGTATTCTGTAGGGTTCCAGAGGGGCTCGTAGGGTTCCGTCGAAATCTGAAGGGTTCCCTAGGGGCCCGTAGAGTCCCGTAGATTTCCGTAGGGACCTGTAGGGTTGTGTAAGTGCCCGCAGAAGTCTGTAGGAGTCTGTGGGATTCTGTAAGGTTCCGTAGGGTTCTGCAGGGTTCCGTAGGGGCCCGTAGAGTTCCGTAGTGGCTGGTAAAGTTCCGTAGGGCCCTGTGGGGTTCTGTATGGACCTGTAGGGTTCCGTAGGGGCCTGCAGGGTTCCGTAAGTGCCCGCAGGTGTCTGTAGGGTTCCGTAGGGGTCTGTAGGGTTCCGTAGGCACCTGCAGTGTTCTGTAGGAGCCCATAGGGTTTTAGTGAGGTTCCGTTGTGTTGCTAGGGTCTTGTAGAGTGCTGTCGGGTCCTGGAGTATTCTGTAGGGTTCCAGAGGGCCTCATAGGGTTCCATCGAAATCTGAAGGGTTCCCTAGGGGCCCATAGAGTCCCGTAGATTTCCGTAGGGACCTGTAGGGTTGTGTAAGTGCCCGCAGGGGTTGGTAGGAGTCTGTGGGATTCTGTAAGGTTCTGGAGGGTTCTGCAGGGTTCCGTAGGGACCCGTAGAGTTCCGTAGTGGCTGGTAAAGTTCCGTAGGGCCCTGTGGGGTTCTGTATGGACCTGTAGGGTTCCGTAGGGGCCTGCAGGGTTCCATAAGTGCCCGCAGGTGTCTGTAGGGTTCCGTAGGGGTCTGTAGGGTTCCGTAGGCACCTGCAGTGTTCTGTAGGAGCCCATAGGGTTTTAGTGAGGTTCTGTTGTGTTGCTAAGGGTCTTGTAGAGTGCTGTCGGGTCCTGGAGTATTCTGTAGGGTTCCAGAGGGGCTGGTAGGGTTCCGTCGAAATCTGAAGGGTTCCCTAGGGGCCTGTAGAGTCCCGTAGATTTCCGTAGGGGCCTGTAGAGTTATGTAAGTGCCCGCAGGGGTTGGTAGGAGCTTGTAGGGTGCCATATGTTTCCGGAGGGTTGTGTAGGGTTCCGTAGGGGCCTGTGGTGTTCCCTAGGGGCCTGTAGAGTCTCGTACAGTTTCGGTAGGGTCCTGTAGGTTTCCATAAGCGCCCGCAGAGGTCTGAAGGGGCCCGTACTGTTCCGTAAGGATCCATAGGGTTCCGTAGAGCTTCGTAGGTTCCCTAGAGGCCTGTGGAGTACCGCAGGAGCCAGTAGTGTTCCGTAGGGTCCTCTAGGGTTGAGTAAGTGCCCGCAGGAGTCTGTAGGAATCCGTGGGATTCTGTAAGGTTCTGGAGGGTTCTGCAGGGTTCCGTAGGGGCCCGTAGAGTTCCGTAGTGGCTGGTAAAGTTCCCTAGGGCCCTGTACCGTTCCGTAACTGCCTGCAAGGGTCTTTAGGCTTCCGTAGGGGCTGGTAGGGTTCCATAAAGTTCCGTGGGTTCCTGCAGAGTTCTGCAAGTGCCCGCAAGGGCCTGTAGGGGCGCACAGTGTTTCTGCCAGGTTCCGTAGAGTTCCGTAGGGGCCATATTTTTCTGTAGTGGCTGGTAGTATTCTGTAGGGGTCTGTAGGTTTCCGTAGGCACCTGCAGTGTTCTGTAGGAGCCCATAGGGTTTTAGTGAGGTTCCGTTGTGTTGCTAAGGGTCTTGTAGAGTGCTGTCGGGTCCTGGAGTATTCTGTAGGGTTCCAGAGGGGCTCGTAGGGTTCCGTCGAAATCTGAAGGGTTCCCTAGGGGCCCGTAGAGTCCCGTAGATTTCCTTAGGGACCTGTAGGGTTGTGTAAGTGCCCGCAGAAGTCTGTAGGAGTCTGTGGGATTCTGTAAGGTTCCGGAGGGTTCTGCAGGGTTCCGTAGGGGCCCGTAGAGTTCCGTAGTGGCTGGTAAAGTTCCGTAGGGCCCTGTGGGGTTCTGTATGGACCTGTAGGGTTCCGTAGGGGCCTGCAGGGTTCCGTAAGTGCCCGCAGGTGTCTGTAGGGTTCCGTAGGGGTCTGTAGGGTTCCGTAGGCACCTGCAGTGTTCTGTAGGAGCCCATAGGGTTTTAGTGAGGTTCCGTTGTGTTGCTAAGGGTCTTGTAGAGTGCTTTCGGGTCCTGGAGTATTCTGTAGGGTTCCAGAGGGCCTCATAGGGTTCCATCGAAATCTATAGGGTTCCCTAGGGGCCCATAGAGTCCCGTAGATTTCCGTAGGGACCTGTAGGGTTGTGTAAGTGCCCGCAGAAGTCTGTAGGAGTCTGTGGGATTCTGTAAGGTTCCGGAGGGTTCTGCAGGGTTCCGTAGGGGCCCGTAGAGTTCCGTAGTGGCTGGTAAAGTTCCGTAGGGCCCTGTGGGGTTCTGTATGGACCTGTAGGGTTCCGTAGGGGCCTGCAGGGTTCCGTAAGTGCCCGCAGGTGTCTGTAGGGTTCCGTAGGGGTCTGTAGGGTTCCGTAGGCACCTGCAGTGTTCTGTAGGAGCCCATAGGGTTTTAGTGAGGTTCCGTTGTGTTGCTAAGGGTCTTGTAGAGTGCTGTCGGGTCCTGGAGTATTCTGTAGGGTTCCAGAGGGCCTCATAGGGTTCCATCGAAATCTGAAGGGTTCCCTAGGGGCCCATAGAGTCCCGTAGATTTCCGTAGGGACCTGTAGGGTTGTGTAAGTGCCCGCAGGGGTTGGTAGGAGTCTGTGGGATTCTGTAAGGTTCCGGAGGGTTCTGCAGGGTTCCGTAGGGGCCCGTAGAGTTCCGTAGTGGCTGGTAAAGTTCCGTAGGGCCCTGTGGGGTTCTGTATGGACCTGTAGGGTTCCGTAGGGGCCTGCAGGGTTCCGTAAGTGCCCGCAGGTGTCTGTAGGGTTCCGTAGGGGTCTGTAGGGTTCCGTAGGCACCTGCAGTGTTCTGTAGGAGCCCATAGGGTTTTAGTGAGGTTCTGTTGTGTTGCTAAGGGTCTTGTAGAGTGCTGTCGGGTCCTGGAGTATTCTGTAGGGTTCCAGAGGGGCTGGTAGGGTTCCGTCGAAATCTGAAGGGTTCCCTAGGGGCCTGTAGAGTCCCGTAGATTTCCGTAGGGGCCTGTAGAGTTATGTAAGTGCCCGCAGGGGTTGGTAGGAGCTTGTAGGGTGCCATATGTTTCCGGAGGGTTGTGTAGGGTTCCGTAGGGGCCTGTGGTGTTCCCTAGGGGCCTGTAGAGTCTCGTACAGTTTCGGTAGGGTCCTGTAGGTTTCCATAAGCGCCCGCAGAGGTCTGAAGGGGCCCGTACTGTTCCGTAAGGATCCATAGGGTTCCGTAGAGCTTCGTAGGTTCCCTAGAGGCCTGTGGAGTACCGCAGGAGCCAGTAGTGTTCCGTAGGGTCCTCTAGGGTTGAGTAAGTGCCCGCAGGAGTCTGTAGGAATCCGTGGGATTCTGTAAGGTTCTGGAGGGTTCTGCAGGGTTCCGTAGGGGCCCGTAGAGTTCCGTAGTGGCTGGTAAAGTTCCCTAGGGCCCTGTACCGTTCCGTAACTGCCTGCAAGGGTCTTTAGGCTTCCGTAGGGGCTGGTAGGGTTCCATAAAGTTCCGTGGGTTCCTGCAGAGTTCTGCAAGTGCCCGCAAGGGCCTGTAGGGGCGCACAGTGTTTCTGCCAGGTTCCGTAGAGTTCCGTAGGGGCCATATTTTTCTGTAGTGGCTGGTAGTATTCTGTAGGGGTCTGTAGGTTTCCGTAGGCGCCTACAGTGTTCTGTAGGAGCCCATAGGGTTTTAGTGAGGTTCCGTTGTGTTGCTAAGGGTCTTGTAGAGTGCTGTCGGGTCCTGGAGTATTCTGTAGGGTTCCAGAGGGGCTCGTAGGGTTCCATCGAAATCTATAGGGTTCCCTAAGGGGCCCATAGAGTCCCGTAGATTTCCGTAGGGACCTGTAGGGTTGTGTAAGTGCCCGCAGAAGTCTGTAGGAGTCTGTGGGATTCTGTAAGGTTCCGTAGGGTTCTGCAGGGTTCCGTAGGGGCCCGTAGAGTTCCGTAGTGGCTGGTAAAGTTCCGTAGGGCCCTGTGGGGTTCTGTATGGACCTGTAGGGTTCCGTAGGGGCCTGCAGGGTTCCGTAAGTGCCCGCAGGTGTCTGTAGGGTTCCGTAGGGGTCTGTAGGGTTCCGTAGGCACCTGCAGTGTTCTGTAGGAGCCCATAGGGTTTTAGTGAGGTTCCGTTGTGTTGCTAAGGGTCTTGTAGAGTGCTTTCGGGTCCTGGAGTATTCTGTAGGGTTCCAGAGGGCCTCATAGGGTTCCATCGAAATCTATAGGGTTCCCTAGGGGCCCATAGAGTCCCGTAGATTTCCGTAGGGACCTGTAGGGTTGTGTAAGTGCCCGCAGAAGTCTGTAGGAGTCTGTGGGATTCTGTAAGGTTCCGGAGGGTTCTGCAGGGTTCCGTAGGGGCCCGTAGAGTTCCGTAGTGGCTGGTAAAGTTCCGTAGGGCCCTGTGGGGTTCTGTATGGACCTGTAGGGTTCCGTAGGGGCCTGCAGGGTTCCGTAAGTGCCCGCAGGTGTCTGTAGGGTTCCGTAGGGGTCTGTAGGGTTCCGTAGGCACCTGCAGTGTTCTGTAGGAGCCCATAGGGTTTTAGTGAGGTTCCGTTGTGTTGCTAAGGGTCTTGTAGAGTGCTGTCGGGTCCTGGAGTATTCTGTAGGGTTCCAGAGGGCCTCATAGGGTTCCATCGAAATCTGAAGGGTTCCCTAGGGGCCCATAGAGTCCCGTAGATTTCCGTAGGGACCTGTAGGGTTGTGTAAGTGCCCGCAGGGGTTGGTAGGAGTCTGTGGGATTCTGTAAGGTTCCGGAGGGTTCTGCAGGGTTCCGTAGGGGCCCGTAGAGTTCCGTAGTGGCTGGTAAAGTTCCGTAGGGCCCTGTGGGGTTCTGTATGGACCTGTAGGGTTCCGTAGGGGCCTGCAGGGTTCCGTAAGTGCCCGCAGGTGTCTGTAGGGTTCCGTAGGGGTCTGTAGGGTTCCGTAGGCACCTGCAGTGTTCTGTAGGAGCCCATAGGGTTTTAGTGAGGTTCTGTTGTGTTGCTAAGGGTCTTGTAGAGTGCTGTCGGGTCCTGGAGTATTCTGTAGGGTTCCAGAGGGGCTGGTAGGGTTCCGTCGAAATCTGAAGGGTTCCCTAGGGGCCTGTAGAGTCCCGTAGATTTCCGTAGGGGCCTGTAGAGTTATGTAAGTGCCCGCAGGGGTTGGTAGGAGCTTGTAGGGTGCCATATGTTTCCGGAGGGTTGTGTAGGGTTCCGTAGGGGCCTGTGGTGTTCCCTAGGGGCCTGTAGAGTCTCGTACAGTTTCGGTAGGGTCCTGTAGGTTTCCATAAGCGCCCGCAGAGGTCTGAAGGGGCCCGTACTGTTCCGTAAGGATCCATAGGGTTCCGTAGAGCTTCGTAGGTTCCCTAGAGGCCTGTGGAGTACCGCAGGAGCCAGTAGTGTTCCGTAGGGTCCTCTAGGGTTGAGTAAGTGCCCGCAGGAGTCTGTAGGAATCCGTGGGATTCTGTAAGGTTCTGGAGGGTTCTGCAGGGTTCCGTAGGGGCCCGTAGAGTTCCGTAGTGGCTGGTAAAGTTCCCTAGGGCCCTGTACCGTTCCGTAACTGCCTGCAAGGGTCTTTAGGCTTCCGTAGGGGCTGGTAGGGTTCCATAAAGTTCCGTGGGTTCCTGCAGAGTTCTGCAAGTGCCCGCAAGGGCCTGTAGGGGCGCACAGTGTTTCTGCCAGGTTCCGTAGAGTTCCGTAGGGGCCATATTTTTCTGTAGTGGCTGGTAGTATTCTGTAGGGGTCTGTAGGTTTCCGTAGGCGCCTACAGTGTTCTGTAGGAGCCCATAGGGTTTTAGTGAGGTTCCGTTGTGTTGCTAAGGGTCTTGTAGAGTGCTGTCGGGTCCTGGAGTATTCTGTAGGGTTCCAGAGGGGCTCGTAGGGTTCCATCGAAATCTATAGGGTTCCCTAGGGGCCCATAGAGTCCCGTAGATTTCCGTAGGGACCTGTAGGGTTGTGTAAGTGCCCGCAGAAGTCTGTAGGAGTCTGTGGGATTCTGTAAGGTTCCGTAGGGTTCTGCAGGGTTCCGTAGGGGCCCGTAGAGTTCCGTAGTGGCTGGTAAAGTTCCGTAGGGCCCTGTGGGGTTCTGTATGGACCTGTAGGGTTCCGTAGGGGCCTGCAGGGTTCCGTAAGTGCCCGCAGGTGTCTGTAGGGTTCCGTAGGGGTCTGTAGGGTTCCGTAGGCACCTGCAGTGTTCTGTAGGAGCCCATAGGGTTTTAGTGAGGTTCCGTTGTGTTGCTAAGGGTCTTGTAGAGTGCTTTCGGGTCCTGGAGTATTCTGTAGGGTTCCAGAGGGCCTCATAGGGTTCCATCGAAATCTATAGGGTTCCCTAGGGGCCCATAGAGTCCCGTAGATTTCCGTAGGGACCTGTAGGGTTGTGTAAGTGCCCGCAGAAGTCTGTAGGAGTCTGTGGGATTCTGTAAGGTTCCGGAGGGTTCTGCAGGGTTCCGTAGGGGCCCGTAGAGTTCCGTAGTGGCTGGTAAAGTTCCGTAGGGCCCTGTGGGGTTCTGTATGGACCTGTAGGGTTCCGTAGGGGCCTGCAGGGTTCCGTAAGTGCCCGCAGGTGTCTGTAGGGTTCCGTAGGGGTCTGTAGGGTTCCGTAGGCACCTGCAGTGTTCTGTAGGAGCCCATAGGGTTTTAGTGAGGTTCCGTTGTGTTGCTAAGGGTCTTGTAGAGTGCTGTCGGGTCCTGGAGTATTCTGTAGGGTTCCAGAGGGCCTCATAGGGTTCCATCGAAATCTGAAGGGTTCCCTAGGGGCCCATAGAGTCCCGTAGATTTCCGTAGGGACCTGTAGGGTTGTGTAAGTGCCCGCAGGGGTTGGTAGGAGTCTGTGGGATTCTGTAAGGTTCCGGAGGGTTCTGCAGGGTTCCGTAGGGGCCCGTAGAGTTCCGTAGTGGCTGGTAAAGTTCCGTAGGGCCCTGTGGGGTTCTGTATGGACCTGTAGGGTTCCGTAGGGGCCTGCAGGGTTCCGTAAGTGCCCGCAGGTGTCTGTAGGGTTCCGTAGGGGTCTGTAGGGTTCCGTAGGCACCTGCAGTGTTCTGTAGGAGCCCATAGGGTTTTAGTGAGGTTCTGTTGTGTTGCTAAGGGTCTTGTAGAGTGCTGTCGGGTCCTGGAGTATTCTGTAGGGTTCCAGAGGGGCTGGTAGGGTTCCGTCGAAATCTGAAGGGTTCCCTAGGGGCCTGTAGAGTCCCGTAGATTTCCGTAGGGGCCTGTAGAGTTATGTAAGTGCCCGCAGGGGTTGGTAGGAGCTTGTAGGGTGCCATATGTTTCCGGAGGGTTGTGTAGGGTTCCGTAGGGGCCTGTGGTGTTCCCTAGGGGCCTGTAGAGTCTCGTACAGTTTCGGTAGGGTCCTGTAGGTTTCCATAAGCGCCCGCAGAGGTCTGAAGGGGCCCGTACTGTTCCGTAAGGATCCATAGGGTTCCGTAGAGCTTCGTAGGTTCCCTAGAGGCCTGTGGAGTACCGCAGGAGCCAGTAGTGTTCCGTAGGGTCCTCTAGGGTTGAGTAAGTGCCCGCAGGAGTCTGTAGGAATCCGTGGGATTCTGTAAGGTTCTGGAGGGTTCTGCAGGGTTCCGTAGGGGCCCGTAGAGTTCCGTAGTGGCTGGTAAAGTTCCCTAGGGCCCTGTACCGTTCCGTAACTGCCTGCAAGGGTCTTTAGGCTTCCGTAGGGGCTGGTAGGGTTCCATAAAGTTCCGTGGGTTCCTGCAGAGTTCTGCAAGTGCCCGCAAGGGCCTGTAGGGGCGCACAGTGTTTCTGCCAGGTTCCGTAGAGTTCCGTAGGGGCCATATTTTTCTGTAGTGGCTGGTAGTATTCTGTAGGGGTCTGTAGGTTTCCGTAGGCACCTGCAGTGTTCTGTAGGAGCCCATAGGGTTTTAGTGAGGTTCCGTTGTGTTGCTAAGGGTCTTGTAGAGTGCTGTCGGGTCCTGGAGTATTCTGTAGGGTTCCAGAGGGGCTCGTAGGGTTCCGTCGAAATCTGAAGGGTTCCCTAGGGGCCCGTAGAGTCCCGTAGATTTCCGTAGGGACCTGTAGGGTTGTGTAAGTGCCCGCAGAAGTCTGTAGGAGTCTGTGGGATTCTGTAAGGTTCCGGAGGGTTCTGCAGGGTTCCGTAGGGGCCCGTAGAGTTCCGTAGTGGCTGGTAAAGTTCCGTAGGGCCCTGTGGGGTTCTGTATGGACCTGTAGGGTTCCGTAGGGGCCTGCAGGGTTCCGTAAGTGCCCGCAGGTGTCTGTAGGGTTCCGTAGGGGTCTGTAGGGTTCCGTAGGCACCTGCAGTGTTCTGTAGGAGCCCATAGGGTTTTAGTGAGGTTCCGTTGTGTTGCTAAGGGTCTTGTAGAGTGCTGTCGGGTCCTGGAGTATTCTGTAGGGTTCCAGAGGGCCTCATAGGGTTCCATCGAAATCTGAAGGGTTCCCTAGGGGCCCATAGAGTCCCGTAGATTTCCGTAGGGACCTGTAGGGTTGTGTAAGTGCCCGCAGGGGTTGGTAGGAGTCTGTGGGATTCTGTAAGGTTCTGGAGGGTTCTGCAGGGTTCCGTAGGGACCCGTAGAGTTCCGTAGTGGCTGGTAAAGTTCCGTAGGGCCCTGTGGGGTTCTGTATGGACCTGTAGGGTTCCGTAGGGGCCTGCAGGGTTCCATAAGTGCCCGCAGGTGTCTGTAGGGTTCCGTAGGGGTCTGTAGGGTTCCGTAGGCACCTGCAGTGTTCTGTAGGAGCCCATAGGGTTTTAGTGAGGTTCTGTTGTGTTGCTAAGGGTCTTGTAGAGTGCTGTCGGGTCCTGGAGTATTCTGTAGGGTTCCAGAGGGGCTGGTAGGGTTCCGTCGAAATCTGAAGGGTTCCCTAGGGGCCTGTAGAGTCCCGTAGATTTCCGTAGGGGCCTGTAGAGTTATGTAAGTGCCCGCAGGGGTTGGTAGGAGCTTGTAGGGTGCCATATGTTTCCAGAGGGTTGTGTAGGGTTCCGTAGGGGCCTGTGGTGTTCCCTAGGGGCCTGTAGAGTCTCGTACAGTTTCGGTAGGGTCCTGTAGGTTTCCATAAGCGCCCGCAGAGGTCTGAAGGGGCCCGTACTGTTCCGTAAGGATCCATAGGGTTCCGTAGAGCTTCGTAGGTTCCCTAGAGGCCTGTGGAGTACCGCAGGAGCCAGTAGTGTTCCGTAGGGTCCTCTAGGGTTGAGTAAGTGCCCGCAGGAGTCTGTAGGAATCCGTGGGATTCTGTAAGGTTCTGGAGGGTTCTGCAGGGTTCCGTAGGGGCCCGTAGAGTTCCGTAGTGGCTGGTAAAGTTCCCTAGGGCCCTGTACCGTTCCGTAACTGCCTGCAAGGGTCTTTAGGCTTCCGTAGGGGCTGGTAGGGTTCCATAAAGTTCCGTGGGTTCCTGCAGAGTTCTGCAAGTGCCCGCAAGGGCCTGTAGGGGCGCACAGTGTTTCTGCCAGGTTCCGTAGAGTTCCGTAGGGGCCATATTTTTCTGTAGTGGCTGGTAGTATTCTGTAGGGGTCTGTAGGTTTCCGTAGGCACCTGCAGTGTTCTGTAGGAGCCCATAGGGTTTTAGTGAGGTTCCGTTGTATTGCTAAGGGTCTTGTAGAGTGCTGTCGGGTCCTGGAGTATTCTGTAGGGTTCCAGAGGGGCTCGTAGGGTTCCGTCGAAATCTGTAGGGTTCCCTAGGGGCCCATAGAGTCCCGTAGATTTCCGTAGGGACCTGTAGGGTTGTGTAAGTGCCCGCAGGGGTTGGTAGGAGTCTGTGGGATTCTGTAAGGTTCCGGAGGGTTCTGCAGGGTTCCGTAGGGGCCCGTAGAGTTCCGTAGTGGCTGGTAAAGTTCCGTAGGGCCCTGTGGGGTTCTGTATGGACCTGTAGGGTTCCGTAGGGGCCTGCAGGGTTCCGTAAGTGCCCGCAGGTGTCTGTAGGGTTCCGTAGGGGTCTGTAGGGTTCCATAGGCACCTGCAGTGTTCTGTAGGAGCCCATAGGGTTTTAGTGAGGTTCCGTTGTGTTGCTAAGGGTCTTGTAGAGTGCTGTCGGGTCCTGGAGTATTCTGTAGGGTTCCAGAGGGGCTGGTAGGGTTCCGTCGAAATCTGAAGGGTTCCCTAGGGGCCTGTAGAGGCCCGTAGATTTCCGTAGGGGCCTGTAGAGTTATGTAAGTGCCCGCAGGGGTTGGTAGGAGCTGGTAGGGTGCCATATGTTTCCGGAGGGTTGTGTAGGGTTCCGTAGGGGCCTGTGGTGTTCCCTAGGGGCCTGTAGAGTCTCGTACAGTTTCGGTAGGGTCCTGTAGGTTTCCATAAGCGCCCGCAGAGGTCTGAAGGGGCCCGTACTGTTCCGTAAGGATCCATAGGGTTCCGTAGAGCTTCGTAGGTTCCCTAGAGGCCTGTGGAGTACCGCAGGAGCCAGTAGTGTTCCGTAGGGTCCTCTAGGGTTGAGTAAGTGCCCGCAGGAGTCTGTAGGAATCCGTGGGATTCTGTAAGGTTCTGGAGGGTTCTGCAGGGTTCTGTAGGGGCCCGTAGAGTTCCGTAGTGGCTGGTAAAGTTCCCTAGGGCCCTGTACCGTTCCGTAACTGCCTGCAAGGGTCTTTAGGCTTCCGTAGGGGCTGGTAGGGTTCCATAAAGTTCCGTGGGTTCCTGCAGAGTTCTGCAAGTGCCCGCAAGGGCCTGTAGGGGCGCACAGTGTTTCTGCCAGGTTCCGTAGAGTTCCGTAGGGGCCATATTTTTCTGTAGTGGCTGGTAGTATTCTGTAGGGGTCTGTAGGTTTCCGTAGGCACCTGCAGTGTTCTGTAGGAGCCCATAGGGTTTTAGTGAGGTTCCGTTGTGTTGCTAAGGGTCTTGTAGAGTGCTGTCGGGTTCTGGAGTATTCTGTAGGGTTCCAGAGGGGCTCGTAGGGTTCCGTCGAAATCTGTAGGGTTCCCTAGGGGCCCATAGAGTCCCGTACATTTCCGTAGGGACCTGTAGGGTTGTGTAAGTGCCCGCAGAAGTCTGTAGGAGTCTGTGGGATTCTGTAAGGTTCCGGAGGGTTCTGCAGGGTTCCGTAGGGGCCCGTAGAGTTCCGTAGTGGCTGGTAAAGTTCCGTAGGGCCCTGTGGGGTTCTGTATGGACCTGTAGGGTTCCGTAGGGGCCTGCAGGGTTCCGTAAGTGCCCGCAGGTGTCTGTAGGGTTCCGTAGGGGTCTGTAGGGTTCCGTAGGCACCTGCAGTGTTCTGTAGGAGCCCATAGGGTTTTAGTGAGGTTCCGTTGTGTTGCTAAGGGTCTTGTAGAGTGCTGTCGGGTCCTGGAGTATTCTGTAGGGTTCCAGAGGGCCTCATAGGGTTCCATCGAAATCTGAAGGGTTCCCTAGGGGCCCATAGAGTCCCGTAGATTTCCGTAGGGACCTGTAGGGTTGTGTAAGTGCCCGCAGGGGTTGGTAGGAGTCTGTGGGATTCTGTAAGGTTCTGGAGGGTTCTGCAGGGTTCCGTAGGGACCCGTAGAGTTCCGTAGTGGCTGGTAAAGTTCCGTAGGGCCCTGTGGGGTTCTGTATGGACCTGTAGGGTTCCGTAGGGGCCTGCAGGGTTCCATAAGTGCCCGCAGGTGTCTGTAGGGTTCCGTAGGGGTCTGTAGGGTTCCGTAGGCACCTGCAGTGTTCTGTAGGAGCCCATAGGGTTTTAGTGAGGTTCTGTTGTGTTGCTAAGGGTCTTGTAGAGTGCTGTCGGGTCCTGGAGTATTCTGTAGGGTTCCAGAGGGGCTGGTAGGGTTCCGTCGAAATCTGAAGGGTTCCCTAGGGGCCTGTAGAGGCCCGTAGATTTCCGTAGGGGCCTGTAGAGTTATGTAAGTGCCCGCAGGGGTTGGTAGGAGCTGGTAGGGTGCCATATGTTTCCGGAGGGTTGTGTAGGGTTCCGTAGGGGCCTGTGGTGTTCCCTAGGGGCCTGTAGAGTCTCGTACAGTTTCGGTAGGGTCCTGTAGGTTTCCATAAGCCCCCGCAGAGGTCTGAAGGGGCCCGTACTGTTCCGTAAGGATGCATAGGGTTCCGTAGAGCTTCGTAGGTTCCCTAGAGGCCTCTGGAGTACCGCAGGAGCCAGTAGTGTTCCGTAGGGTCCTCTAGGGTTGAGTAAGTGCCTGCAGGAGTCTGTAGGAATCCGTGGGATTCTGTAAGGTTCTGGAGGGTTCTGCAGGGTTCCGTAGGGGCCCCTAGAGTTCCGTAGTGGCTGGTAAAGTTCCCTAGGGCCCTGTACCATTCCGTAACTGCCTGCAAGGGTCTTTAGGCTTCCGTAGTGGCTGGTAGGGTTCCATAAAGTTCCGTGGGTTCCTGCAGAGTTCTGCAAGTGCCCGCAAGGGCCTGTAGGGGCGCACAGTGTTTCTGCCAGGTTCCGTAGAGTTCCGTAGGGGCCATATTTTTCTGTAGTGGCTGGTAGTATTCTGTAGGGGTCTGTAGGTTTCCGTAGGCACCTGCAGTGTTCTGTAGGAGCCCATAGGGTTTTAGTGAGGTTCCGTTGTGTTGCTAAGGGTCTTGTAGAGTGCTGTCGGGTCCTGGAGTATTCTGTAGGGTTCCAGAGGGGCTCGTAGGGTTCCGTCGAAATCTGAAGGGTTCCCTAGGGGCCCATAGAGTCCCGTAGATTTCCGTAGGGACCTGTAGGGTTGTGTAAGTGCCCGCAGAAGTCTGTAGGAGTCTGTGGGATTCTGTAAGGTTCCGGAGGGTTCTGCAGGGTTCCGTAGGGGCCCGTAGAGTTCCGTAGTGGCTGGTAAAGTTCCGTAGGGCCCTGTGGGGTTCTGTATGGACCTGTAGGGTTCCGTAGGGGCCTGCAGGGTTCCGTAAGTGCCCGCAGGTGTCTGTAGGGTTCCGTAGGGGTCTGTAGGGTTCCGTAGGCACCTGCAGTGTTCTGTAGGAGCCCATAGGGTTTTAGTGAGGTTCCGTTGTGTTGCTAAGGGTCTTGTAGAGTGCTGTCGGGTCCTGGAGTATTCTGTAGGGTTCCAGAGGGGCTGGTAGGGTTCCGTCGAAATCTGAAGGGTTCCCTAGGGGCCTGTAGAGGCCCGTAGATTTCCGTAGGGGCCTGTAGAGTTATGTAAGTGCCCGCAGGGGTTGGTAGGAGCTGGTAGGGTGCCATATGTTTCCGGAGGGTTGTGTAGGGTTCCGTAGGGGCCTGTGGTGTTCCCTAGGGGCCTGTAGAGTCTCGTACAGTTTCGGTAGGGTCCTGTAGGTTTCCATAAGCGCCCGCAGAGGTCTGAAGGGGCCCGTACTGTTCCGTAAGGATCCATAGGGTTCCGTAGAGCTTCGTAGGTTCCCTAGAGGCCTGTGGAGTACCGCAGGAGCCAGTAGTGTTCCGTAGGGTCCTCTAGGGTTGAGTAAGTGCCCGCAGGAGTCTGTAGGAATCCGTGGGATTCTGTAAGGTTCTGGAGGGTTCTGCAGGGTTCCGTAGGGGCCCGTAGAGTTCCGTAGTGGCTGGTAAAGTTCCCTAGGGCCCTGTACCGTTCCGTAACTGCCTGCAAGGGTCTTTAGGCTTCCGTAGGGGCTGGTAGGGTTCCATAAAGTTCCGTGGGTTCCTGCAGAGTTCTGCAAGTGCCCGCAAGGGCCTGTAGGGGCGCACAGTGTTTCTGCCAGGTTCCGTAGAGTTCCGTAGGGGCCATATTTTTCTGTAGTGGCTGGTAGTATTCTGTAGGGGTCTGTAGGTTTCCGTAGGCACCTGCAGTGTTCTGTAGGAGCCCATAGGGTTTTAGTGAGGTTCCGTTGTGTTGCTAAGGGTCTTGTAGAGTGCTGTCGGGTTCTGGAGTATTCTGTAGGGTTCCAGAGGGGCTCGTAGGGTTCCGTCGAAATCTGTAGGGTTCCCTAGGGGCCCATAGAGTCCCGTAGATTTCCGTAGGGACCTGTAGGGTTGTGTAAGTGCCCGCAGAAGTCTGTAGGAGTCTGTGGGATTCTGTAAGGTTCCGGAGGGTTCTGCAGGGTTCCGTAGGGGCCCGTAGAGTTCCGTAGTGGCTGGTAAAGTTCCGTAGGGCCCTGTGGGGTTCTGTATGGACCTGTAGGGTTCCGTAGGGGCCTGCAGGGTTCCGTAAGTGCCCGCAGGTGTCTGTAGGGTTCCGTAGGGGTCTGTAGGGTTCCGTAGGCACCTGCAGTGTTCTGTAGGAGCCCATAGGGTTTTAGTGAGGTTCCGTTGTGTTGCTAAGGGTCTTGTAGAGTGCTGTCGGGTCCTGGAGTATTCTGTAGGGTTCCAGAGGGCCTCATAGGGTTCCATCGAAATCTGTAGGGTTCCCTAGGGGCCCATAGAGTCCCGTAGATTTCCGTAGGGACCTGTAGGGTTGTGTAAGTGCCCGCAGGGGTTGGTAGGAGTCTGTGGGATTCTGTAAGGTTCTGGAGGGTTCTGCAGGGTTCCGTAGGGGCCCGTAGAGTTCCGTAGTGGCTGGTAAAGTTCCGTAGGGCCCTGTGGGGTTCTGTATGGACCTGTAGGGTTCCGTAGGGGCCTGCAGGGTTCCGTAAGTGCCCGCAGGTGTCTGTAGGGTTCCGTAGGGGTCTGTAGGGTTCCGTAGGCACCTGCAGTGTTCTGTAGGAGCCCATAGGGTTTTAGTGAGGTTCCGTTGTGTTGCTAAGGGTCTTGTAGAGTGCTGTCGGGTCCTGGAGTATTCTGTAGGGTTCCAGAGGGCCTCATAGGGTTCCATCGAAATCTGAAGGGTTCCCTAGGGGCCCATAGAGTCCCGTAGATTTCCGTAGGGACCTGTAGGGTTGTGTAAGTGCCCGCAGGGGTTGGTAGGAGTCTGTGGGATTCTGTAAGGTTCTGGAGGGTTCTGCAGGGTTCCGTAGGGACCCGTAGAGTTCCGTAGTGGCTGGTAAAGTTCCGTAGGGCCCTGTGGGGTTCTGTATGGACCTGTAGGGTTCCGTAGGGGCCTGCAGGGTTCCATAAGTGCCCGCAGGTGTCTGTAGGGTTCCGTAGGGGTCTCTAGGGTTCCGTAGGCACCTGCAGTGTTCTGTAGGAGCCCATAGGGTTTTAGTGAGGTTCTGTTGTGTTGCTAAGGGTCTTGTAGAGTGCTGTCGGGTCCTGGAGTATTCTGTAGGGTTCCAGAGGGGCTGGTAGGGTTCCGTCGAAATCTGAAGGGTTCCCTAGGGGCCTGTAGAGTCCCGTAGATTTCCGTAGGGGCCTGTAGAGTTATGTAAGTGCCCGCAGGGGTTGGTAGGAGCTTGTAGGGTGCCATATGTTTCCGGAGGGTTGTGTAGGGTTCCGTAGGGGCCTGTGGTGTTCCCTAGGGGCCTGTAGAGTCTCGTACAGTTTCGGTAGGGTCCTGTAGGTTTCCATAAGCGCCCGCAGAGGTCTGAAGGGGCCCGTACTGTTCCGTAAGGATCCATAGGGTTCCGTAGAGCTTCGTAGGTTCCCTAGAGGCCTGTGGAGTACCGCAGGAGCCAGTAGTGTTCCGTAGGGTCCTCTAGGGTTGAGTAAGTGCCCGCAGGAGTCTGTAGGAATCCGTGGGATTCTGTAAGGTTCTGGAGGGTTCTGCAGGGTTCCGTAGGGGCCCGTAGAGTTCCGTAGTGGCTGGTAAAGTTCCCTAGGGCCCTGTACCGTTCCGTAACTGCCTGCAAGGGTCTTTAGGCTTCCGTAGGGGCTGGTAGGGTTCCATAAAGTTCCGTGGGTTCCTGCAGAGTTCTGCAAGTGCCCGCAAGGGCCTGTAGGGGCGCACAGTGTTTCTGCCAGGTTCCGTAGAGTTCCGTAGGGGCCATATTTTTCTGTAGTGGCTGGTAGTATTCTGTAGGGGTCTGTAGGTTTCCGTAGGCACCTGCAGTGTTCTGTAGGAGCCCATAGGGTTTTAGTGAGGTTCCGTTGTGTTGCTAAGGGTCTTGTAGAGTGCTGTCGGGTTCTGGAGTATTCTGTAGGGTTCCAGAGGGGCTCGTAGGGTTCCGTCGAAATCTGTAGGGTTCCCTAGGGGCCCATAGAGTCCCGTAGATTTCCGTAGGGACCTGTAGGGTTGTGTAAGTGCCCGCAGAAGTCTGTAGGAGTCTGTGGGATTCTGTAAGGTTCCGGAGGGTTCTGCAGGGTTCCGTAGGGGCCCGTAGAGTTCCGTAGTGGCTGGTAAAGTTCCGTAGGGCCCTGTGGGGTTCTGTATGGACCTGTAGGGTTCCGTAGGGGCCTGCAGGGTTCCGTAAGTGCCCGCAGGTGTCTGTAGGGTTCCGTAGGGGTCTGTAGGGTTCCGTAGGCACCTGCAGTGTTCTGTAGGAGCCCATAGGGTTTTAGTGAGGTTCCGTTGTGTTGCTAAGGGTCTTGTAGAGTGCTGTCGGGTCCTGGAGTATTCTGTAGGGTTCCAGAGGGCCTCATAGGGTTCCATCGAAATCTGAAGGGTTCCCTAGGGGCCCATAGAGTCCCGTAGATTTCCGTAGGGACCTGTAGGGTTGTGTAAGTGCCCGCAGGGGTTGGTAGGAGTCTGTGGGATTCTGTAAGGTTCTGGAGGGTTCTGCAGGGTTCCGTAGGGACCCGTAGAGTTCCGTAGTGGCTGGTAAAGTTCCGTAGGGCCCTGTGGGGTTCTGTATGGACCTGTAGGGTTCCGTAGGGGCCTGCAGGGTTCCATAAGTGCCCGCAGGTGTCTGTAGGGTTCCGTAGGGGTCTGTAGGGTTCCGTAGGCACCTGCAGTGTTCTGTAGGAGCCCATAGGGTTTTAGTGAGGTTCTGTTGTGTTGCTAAGGGTCTTGTAGAGTGCTGTCGGGTCCTGGAGTATTCTGTAGGGTTCAGGAGGGGCTGGTAGGGTTCCGTCGAAATCTGAAGGGTTCCCTAGGGGCCTGTAGAGTCCCGTAGATTTCCGTAGGGGCCTGTAGAGTTATGTAAGTGCCCGCAGGGGTTGGTAGGAGCTGGTAGGGTGCCATATGTTTCCGGAGGGTTGTGTAGGGTTCCGTAGGGGCCTGTGGTGTTCCCTAGGGGCCTGTAGAGTCTCGTACAGTTTCGGTAGGGTCCTGTAGGTTTCCATAAGCGCCCGCAGAGGTCTGAAGGGGCCCGAACTGTTCCGTAAGGATCCATAGGGTTCCGTAGAGCTTCGTAGGTTCCCTAGAGGCCTGTGGAGTACCGCAGGAGCCAGTAGTGTTCCGTAGGGTCCTCTAGGGTTGAGTAAGTGCCCGCAGGAGTCTGTAGGAATCCGTGGGATTCTGTAAGGTTCTGGAGGGTTCTGCAGGGTTCCGTAGGGGCCCGTAGAGTTCCGTAGTGGCTGGTAAAGTTCCCTAGGGCCCTGTACCGTTCCGTAACTGCCTGCAAGGGTCTTTAGGCTTCCGTAGGGGCTGGTAGGGTTCCATAAAGTTCCGTGGGTTCCTGCAGAGTTCTGCAAGTGCCCGCAAGGGCCTGTAGGGGCGCACAGTGTTTCTGCCAGGTTCCGTAGAGTTCCGTAGGGGCCATATTTTTCTGTAGTGGCTGGTAGTATTCTGTAGGGGTCTGTAGGTTTCCGTAGGCACCTGCAGTGTTCTGTAGGAGCCCATAGGGTTTTAGTGAGGTTCCGTTGTGTTGCTAAGGGTCTTGTAGAGTGCTGTCGGGTTCTGGAGTATTCTGTAGGGTTCCAGAGGGGCTCGTAGGGTTCCGTCGAAATCTGTAGGGTTCCCTAGGGGCCCATAGAGTCCCGTAGATTTCCGTAGGGACCTGTAGGGTTGTGTAAGTGCCCGCAGAAGTCTGTAGGAGTCTGTGGGATTCTGTAAGGTTCCGGAGGGTTCTGCAGGGTTCCGTAGGGGCCCGTAGAGTTCCGTAGTGGCTGGTAAAGTTCCGTAGGGCCCTGTGGGGTTCTGTATGGACCTGTAGGGTTCCGTAGGGGCCTGCAGGGTTCCGTAAGTGCCCGCAGGTGTCTGTAGGGTTCCGTAGGGGTCTGTAGGGTTCCGTAGGCACCTGCAGTGTTCTGTAGGAGCCCATAGGGTTTTAGTGAGGTTCCGTTGTGTTGCTAAGGGTCTTGTAGAGTGCTGTCGGGTCCTGGAGTATTCTGTAGGGTTCCAGAGGGCCTCATAGGGTTCCATCGAAATCTGAAGGGTTCCCTAGGGGCCCATAGAGTCCCGTAGATTTCCGTAGGGACCTGTAGGGTTGTGTAAGTGCCCGCAGGGGTTGGTAGGAGTCTGTGGGATTCTGTAAGGTTCTGGAGGGTTCTGCAGGGTTCCGTAGGGACCCGTAGAGTTCCGTAGTGGCTGGTAAAGTTCCGTAGGGCCCTGTGGGGTTCTGTATGGACCTGTAGGGTTCCGTAGGGGCCTGCAGGGTTCCATAAGTGCCCGCAGGTGTCTGTAGGGTTCCGTAGGGGTCTGTAGGGTTCCGTAGGCACCTGCAGTGTTCTGTAGGAGCCCATAGGGTTTTAGTGAGGTTCTGTTGTGTTGCTAAGGGTCTTGTAGAGTGCTGTCGGGTCCTGGAGTATTCTGTAGGGTTCAGGAGGGGCTGGTAGGGTTCCGTCGAAATCTGAAGGGTTCCCTAGGGGCCTGTAGAGTCCCGTAGATTTCCGTAGGGGCCTGTAGAGTTATGTAAGTGCCCGCAGGGGTTGGTAGGAGCTGGTAGGGTGCCATATGTTTCCGGAGGGTTGTGTAGGGTTCCGTAGGGGCCTGTGGTGTTCCCTAGGGGCCTGTAGAGTCTCGTACAGTTTCGGTAGGGTCCTGTAGGTTTCCATAAGCGCCCGCAGAGGTCTGAAGGGGCCCGAACTGTTCCGTAAGGATCCATAGGGTTCCGTAGAGCTTCGTAGGTTCCCTAGAGGCCTGTGGAGTACCGCAGGAGCCAGTAGTGTTCCGTAGGGTCCTCTAGGGTTGAGTAAGTGCCCGCAGGAGTCTGTAGGAATCCGTGGGATTCTGTAAGGTTCTGGAGGGTTCTGCAGGGTTCCGTAGGGGCCCGTAGAGTTCCGTAGTGGCTGGTAAAGTTCCCTAGGGCCCTGTACCGTTCCGTAACTGCCTGCAAGGGTCTTTAGGCTTCCGTAGGGGCTGGTAGGGTTCCATAAAGTTCCGTGGGTTCCTGCAGAGTTCTGCAAGTGCCCGCAAGGGCCTGTAGGGGCGCACAGTGTTTCTGCCAGGTTCCGTAGAGTTCCGTAGGGGCCATATTTTTCTGTAGTGGCTGGTAGTATTCTGTAGGGGTCTGTAGGTTTCCGTAGGCACCTGCAGTGTTCTGTAGGAGCCCATAGGGTTTTAGTGAGGTTCCGTTGTGTTGCTAAGGGTCTTGTAGAGTGCTGTCGGGTTCTGGAGTATTCTGTAGGGTTCCAGAGGGGCTCGTAGGGTTCCGTCGAAATCTGTAGGGTTCCCTAGGGGCCCATAGAGTCCCGTAGATTTCCGTAGGGACCTGTAGGGTTGTGTAAGTGCCCGCAGAAGTCTGTAGGAGTCTGTGGGATTCTGTAAGGTTCCGGAGGGTTCTGCAGGGTTCCGTAGGGGCCCGTAGAGTTCCGTAGTGGCTGGTAAAGTTCCGTAGGGCCCTGTGGGGTTCTGTATGGACCTGTAGGGTTCCGTAGGGGCCTGCAGGGTTCCGTAAGTGCCCGCAGGTGTCTGTAGGGTTCCGTAGGGGTCTGTAGGGTTCCGTAGGCACCTGCAGTGTTCTGTAGGAGCCCATAGGGTTTTAGTGAGGTTCCGTTGTGTTGCTAAGGGTCTTGTAGAGTGCTGTCGGGTCCTGGAGTATTCTGTAGGGTTCCAGAGGGCCTCATAGGGTTCCATCGAAATCTGAAGGGTTCCCTAGGGGCCCATAGAGTCCCGTAGATTTCCGTAGGGACCTGTAGGGTTGTGTAAGTGCCCGCAGGGGTTGGTAGGAGTCTGTGGGATTCTGTAAGGTTCTGGAGGGTTCTGCAGGGTTCCGTAGGGACCCGTAGAGTTCCGTAGTGGCTGGTAAAGTTCCGTAGGGCCCTGTGGGGTTCTGTATGGACCTGTAGGGTTCCGTAGGGGCCTGCAGGGTTCCATAAGTGCCCGCAGGTGTCTGTAGGGTTCCGTCGGGGTCTGTAGGGTTCCGTAGGCACCTGCAGTGTTCTGTAGGAGCCCATAGGGTTTTAGTGAGGTTCTGTTGTGTTGCTAAGGGTCTTGTAGAGTGCTGTCGGGTCCTGGAGTATTCTGTAGGGTTCAGGAGGGGCTGGTAGGGTTCCGTCGAAATCTGAAGGGTTCCCTAGGGGCCTGTAGAGTCCCGTAGATTTCCGTAGGGGCCTGTAGAGTTATGTAAGTGCCCGCAGGGGTTGGTAGGAGCTGGTAGGGTGCCATATGTTTCCGGAGGGTTGTGTAGGGTTCCGTAGGGGCCTGTGGTGTTCCCTAGGGGCCTGTAGAGTCTCGTACAGTTTCGGTAGGGTCCTGTAGGTTTCCATAAGCGCCCGCAGAGGTCTGAAGGGGCCCGAACTGTTCCGTAAGGATCCATAGGGTTCCGTAGAGCTTCGTAGGTTCCCTAGAGGCCTGTGGAGTACCGCAGGAGCCAGTAGTGTTCCGTAGGGTCCTCTAGGGTTGAGTAAGTGCCCGCAGGAGTCTGTAGGAATCCGTGGGATTCTGTAAGGTTCTGGAGGGTTCTGCAGGGTTCCGTAGGGGCCCGTAGAGTTCCGTAGTGGCTGGTAAAGTTCCCTAGGGCCCTGTACCGTTCCGTAACTGCCTGCAAGGGTCTTTAGGCTTCCGTAGGGGCTGGTAGGGTTCCATAAAGTTCCGTGGGTTCCTGCAGAGTTCTGCAAGTGCCCGCAAGGGCCTGTAGGGGCGCACAGTGTTTCTGCCAGGTTCCGTAGAGTTCCGTAGGGGCCATATTTTTCTGTAGTGGCTGGTAGTATTCTGTAGGGGTCTGTAGGTTTCCGTAGGCACCTGCAGTGTTCTGTAGGAGCCCATAGGGTTTTAGTGAGGTTCCGTTGTGTTGCTAAGGGTCTTGTAGAGTGCTGTCGGGTTCTGGAGTATTCTGTAGGGTTCCAGAGGGGCTCGTAGGGTTCCGTCGAAATCTGTAGGGTTCCCTAGGGGCCCATAGAGTCCCGTAGATTTCCGTAGGGACCTGTAGGGTTGTGTAAGTGCCCGCAGAAGTCTGTAGGAGTCTGTGGGATTCTGTAAGGTTCCGGAGGGTTCTGCAGGGTTCCGTAGGGGCCCGTAGAGTTCCGTAGTGGCTGGTAAAGTTCCGTAGGGCCCTGTGGGGTTCTGTATGGACCTGTAGGGTTCCGTAGGGGCCTGCAGGGTTCCGTAAGTGCCCGCAGGTGTCTGTAGGGTTCCGTAGGGGTCTGTAGGGTTCCGTAGGCACCTGCAGTGTTCTGTAGGAGCCCATAGGGTTTTAGTGAGGTTCCGTTGTGTTGCTAAGGGTCTTGTAGAGTGCTGTCGGGTCCTGGAGTATTCTGTAGGGTTCCAGAGGGCCTCATAGGGTTCCATCGAAATCTGAAGGGTTCCCTAGGGGCCCATAGAGTCCCGTAGATTTCCGTAGGGACCTGTAGGGTTGTGTAAGTGCCCGCAGGGGTTGGTAGGAGTCTGTGGGATTCTGTAAGGTTCTGGAGGGTTCTGCAGGGTTCCGTAGGGACCCGTAGAGTTCCGTAGTGGCTGGTAAAGTTCCGTAGGGCCCTGTGGGGTTCTGTATGGACCTGTAGGGTTCCGTAGGGGCCTGCAGGGTTCCATAAGTGCCCGCAGGTGTCTGTAGGGTTCCGTAGGGGTCTGTAGGGTTCCGTAGGCACCTGCAGTGTTCTGTAGGAGCCCATAGGGTTTTAGTGAGGTTCTGTTGTGTTGCTAAGGGTCTTGTAGAGTGCTGTCGGGTCCTGGAGTATTCTGTAGGGTTCAGGAGGGGCTGGTAGGGTTCCGTCGAAATCTGAAGGGTTCCCTAGGGGCCTGTAGAGTCCCGTAGATTTCCGTAGGGGCCTGTAGAGTTATGTAAGTGCCCGCAGGGGTTGGTAGGAGCTGGTAGGGTGCCATATGTTTCCGGAGGGTTGTGTAGGGTTCCGTAGGGGCCTGTGGTGTTCCCTAGGGGCCTGTAGAGTCTCGTACAGTTTCGGTAGGGTCCTGTAGGTTTCCATAAGCGCCCGCAGAGGTCTGAAGGGGCCCGAACTGTTCCGTAAGGATCCATAGGGTTCCGTAGAGCTTCGTAGGTTCCCTAGAGGCCTGTGGAGTACCGCAGGAGCCAGTAGTGTTCCGTAGGGTCCTCTAGGGTTGAGTAAGTGCCCGCAGGAGTCTGTAGGAATCCGTGGGATTCTGTAAGGTTCTGGAGGGTTCTGCAGGGTTCCGTAGGGGCCCGTAGAGTTCCGTAGTGGCTGGTAAAGTTCCCTAGGGCCCTGTACCGTTCCGTAACTGCCTGCAAGGGTCTTTAGGCTTCCGTAGGGGCTGGTAGGGTTCCATAAAGTTCCGTGGGTTCCTGCAGAGTTCTGCAAGTGCCCGCAAGGGCCTGTAGGGGCGCACAGTGTTTCTGCCAGGTTCCGTAGAGTTCCGTAGGGGCCATATTTTTCTGTAGTGGCTGGTAGTATTCTGTAGGGGTCTGTAGGTTTCCGTAGGCACCTGCAGTGTTCTGTAGGAGCCCATAGGGTTTTAGTGAGGTTCCGTTGTGTTGCTAAGGGTCTTGTAGAGTGCTGTCGGGTTCTGGAGTATTCTGTAGGGTTCCAGAGGGGCTCGTAGGGTTCCGTCGAAATCTGTAGGGTTCCCTAGGGGCCCATAGAGTCCCGTAGATTTCCGTAGGGACCTGTAGGGTTGTGTAAGTGCCCGCAGAAGTCTGTAGGAGTCTGTGGGATTCTGTAAGGTTCCGGAGGGTTCTGCAGGGTTCCGTAGGGGCCCGTAGAGTTCCGTAGTGGCTGGTAAAGTTCCGTAGGGCCCTGTGGGGTTCTGTATGGACCTGTAGGGTTCCGTAGGGGCCTGCAGGGTTCCGTAAGTGCCCGCAGGTGTCTGTAGGGTTCCGTAGGGGTCTGTAGGGTTCCGTAGGCACCTGCAGTGTTCTGTAGGAGCCCATAGGGTTTTAGTGAGGTTCCGTTGTGTTGCTAAGGGTCTTGTAGAGTGCTGTCGGGTCCTGGAGTATTCTGTAGGGTTCCAGAGGGCCTCATAGGGTTCCATCGAAATCTGAAGGGTTCCCTAGGGGCCCATAGAGTCCCGTAGATTTCCGTAGGGACCTGTAGGGTTGTGTAAGTGCCCGCAGGGGTTGGTAGGAGTCTGTGGGATTCTGTAAGGTTCTGGAGGGTTCCGCAGGGTTCCGTAGGGACCCGTAGAGTTCCGTAGTGGCTGGTAAAGTTCCGTAGGGCCCTGTGGGGTTCTGTATGGACCTGTAGGGTTCCGTAGGGGCCTGCAGGGTTCCATAAGTGCCCGCAGGTGTCTGTAGGGTTCCGTAGGGGTCTGTAGGGTTCCGTAGGCACCTGCAGTGTTCTGTAGGAGCCCATAGGGTTTTAGTGAGGTTCTGTTGTGTTGCTAAGGGTCTTGTAGAGTGCTGTCGGGTCCTGGAGTATTCTGTAGGGTTCCAGAGGGGCTGGTAGGGTTCCGTCGAAATCTGAAGGGTTCCCTAGGGGCCTGTAGAGTCCCGTAGATTTCCGTAGGGGCCTGTAGAGTTATGTAAGTGCCCGCAGGGGTTGGTAGGAGCTGGTAGGGTGCCATATGTTTCCGGAGGGTTGTGTAGGGTTCCGTAGGGGCCTGTGGTGTTCCCTAGGGGCCTGTAGAGTCTCGTACAGTTTCGGTAGGGTCCTGTAGGTTTCCATAAGCGCCCGCAGAGGTCTGAAGGGGCCCGTACTGTTCCGTAAGGATCCATAGGGTTCCGTAGAGCTTCGTAGGTTCCCTAGAGGCCTGTGGAGTACCGCAGGAGCCAGTAGTGTTCCGTAGGGTCCTCTAGGGTTGAGTAAGTGCCCGCAGGAGTCTGTAGGAATCCGTGGGATTCTGTAAGGTTCTGGAGGGTTCTGCAGGGTTCCGTAGGGGCCCGTAGAGTTCCGTAGTGGCTGGTAAAGTTCCCTAGGGCCCTGTACCGTTCCGTAACTGCCTGCAAGGGTCTTTAGGCTTCCGTAGGGGCTGGTAGGGTTCCATAAAGTTCCGTGGGTTCCTGCAGAGTTCTGCAAGTGCCCGCAAGGGCCTGTAGGGGCGCACAGTGTTTCTGCCAGGTTCCGTAGAGTTCCGTAGGGGCCATATTTTTCTGTAGTGGCTGGTAGTATTCTGTAGGGGTCTGTAGGTTTCCGTAGGCACCTGCAGTGTTCTGTAGGAGCCCATAGGGTTTTAGTGAGGTTCCGTTGTGTTGCTAAGGGTCTTGTAGAGTGCTGTCGGGTCCTGGAGTATTCTGTAGGGTTCCAGAGGGGCTCGTAGGGTTCCGTCGAAATCTGTAGGGTTCCCTAGGGGCCCATAGAGTCCCGTAGATTTCCGTAGGGACCTGTAGGGTTGTGTAAGTGCCCGCAGAAGTCTGTAGGAGTCTGTGGGATTCTGTAAGGTTCCGGAGGGTTCTGCAGGGTTCCGTAGGGGCCCGTAGAGTTCCGTAGTGGCTGGTAAAGTTCCGTAGGGCCCTGTGGGGTTCTGTATGGACCTGTAGGGTTCCGTAGGGGCCTGCAGGGTTCCGTAAGTGCCCGCAGGTGTCTGTAGGGTTCCGTAGGGGTCTGTAGGGTTCCGTAGGCACCTGCAGTGTTCTGTAGGAGCCCATAGGGTTTTAGTGAGGTTCCGTTGTGTTGCTAAGGGTCTTGTAGAGTGCTGTCGGGTCCTGGAGTATTCTGTAGGGTTCCAGAGGGCCTCATAGGGTTCCATCGAAATCTGAAGGGTTCCCTAGGGGCCCATAGAGTCCCGTAGATTTCCGTAGGGACCTGTAGGGTTGTGTAAGTGCCCGCAGGGGTTGGTAGGAGTCTGTGGGATTCTGTAAGGTTCTGGAGGGTTCTGCAGGGTTCCGTAGGGACCCGTAGAGTTCCGTAGTGGCTGGTAAAGTTCCGTAGGGCCCTGTGGGGTTCTGTATGGACCTGTAGGGTTCCGTAGGGGCCTGCAGGGTTCCATAAGTGCCCGCAGGTGTCTGTAGGGTTCCGTAGGGGTCTGTAGGGTTCCGTAGGCACCTGCAGTGTTCTGTAGGAGCCCATAGGGTTTTAGTGAGGTTCTGTTGTGTTGCTAAGGGTCTTGTAGAGTGCTGTCGGGTCCTGGAGTATTCTGTAGGGTTCCAGAGGGGCTGGTAGGGTTCCGTCGAAATCTGAAGGGTTCCCTAGGGGCCTGTAGAGTCCCGTAGATTTCCGTAGGGGCCTGTAGAGTTATGTAAGTGCCCGCAGGGGTTGGTAGGAGCTGGTAGGGTGCCATATGTTTCCGGAGGGTTGTGTAGGGTTCCGTAGGGGCCTGTGGTGTTCCCTAGGGGCCTGTAGAGTCTCGTACAGTTTCGGTAGGGTCCTGTAGGTTTCCATAAGCGCCCGCAGAGGTCTGAAGGGGCCCGTACTGTTCCGTAAGGATCCATAGGGTTCCGTAGAGCTTCGTAGGTTCCCTAGAGGCCTGTGGAGTACCGCAGGAGCCAGTAGTGTTCCGTAGGGTCCTCTAGGGTTGAGTAAGTGCCCGCAGGAGTCTGTAGGAATCCGTGGGATTCTGTAAGGTTCTGGAGGGTTCTGCAGGGTTCCGTAGGGGCCCGTAGAGTTCCGTAGTGGCTGGTAAAGTTCCCTAGGGCCCTGTACCGTTCCGTAACTGCCTGCAAGGGTCTTTAGGCTTCCGTAGGGGCTGGTAGGGTTCCATAAAGTTCCGTGGGTTCCTGCAGAGTTCTGCAAGTGCCCGCAAGGGCCTGTAGGGGCGCACAGTGTTTCTGCCAGGTTCCGTAGAGTTCCGTAGGGGCCATATTTTTCTGTAGTGGCTGGTAGTATTCTGTAGGGGTCTGTAGGTTTCCGTAGGCACCTGCAGTGTTCTGTAGGAGCCCATAGGGTTTTAGTGAGGTTCCGTTGTGTTGCTAAGGGTCTTGTAGAGTGCTGTCGGGTCCTGGAGTATTCTGTAGGGTTCCAGAGGGGCTCGTAGGGTTCCGTCGAAATCTGTAGGGTTCCCTAGGGGCCCATAGAGTCCCGTAGATTTCCGTAGGGACCTGTAGGGTTGTGTAAGTGCCCGCAGAAGTCTGTAGGAGTCTGTGGGATTCTGTAAGGTTCCGGAGGGTTCTGCAGGGTTCCGTAGGGGCCCGTAGAGTTCCGTAGTGGCTGGTAAAGTTCCGTAGGGCCCTGTGGGGTTCTGTATGGACCTGTAGGGTTCCGTAGGGGCCTGCAGGGTTCCGTAAGTGCCCGCAGGTGTCTGTAGGGTTCCGTAGGGGTCTGTAGGGTTCCGTAGGCACCTGCAGTGTTCTGTAGGAGCCCATAGGGTTTTAGTGAGGTTCCGTTGTGTTGCTAAGGGTCTTGTAGAGTGCTGTCGGGTCCTGGAGTATTCTGTAGGGTTCCAGAGGGCCTCATAGGGTTCCATCGAAATCTGAAGGGTTCCCTAGGGGCCCATAGAGTCCCGTAGATTTCCGTAGGGACCTGTAGGGTTGTGTAAGTGCCCGCAGGGGTTGGTAGGAGTCTGTGGGATTCTGTAAGGTTCTGGAGGGTTCCGCAGGGTTCCGTAGGGACCCGTAGAGTTCCGTAGTGGCTGGTAAAGTTCCGTAGGGCCCTGTGGGGTTCTGTATGGACCTGTAGGGTTCCGTAGGGGCCTGCAGGGTTCCATAAGTGCCCGCAGGTGTCTGTAGGGTTCCGTAGGGGTCTGTAGGGTTCCGTAGGCACCTGCAGTGTTCTGTAGGAGCCCATAGGGTTTTAGTGAGGTTCTGTTGTGTTGCTAAGGGTCTTGTAGAGTGCTGTCGGGTCCTGGAGTATTCTGTAGGGTTCCAGAGGGGCTGGTAGGGTTCCGTCGAAATCTGAAGGGTTCCCTAGGGGCCTGTAGAGTCCCGTAGATTTCCGTAGGGGCCTGTAGAGTTATGTAAGTGCCCGCAGGGGTTGGTAGGAGCTGGTAGGGTGCCATATGTTTCCGGAGGGTTGTGTAGGGTTCCGTAGGGGCCTGTGGTGTTCCCTAGGGGCCTGTAGAGTCTCGTACAGTTTCGGTAGGGTCCTGTAGGTTTCCATAAGCGCCCGCAGAGGTCTGAAGGGGCCCGAACTGTTCCGTAAGGATCCATAGGGTTCCGTAGAGCTTCGTAGGTTCCCTAGAGGCCTCTGGAGTACCGCAGGAGCCAGTAGTGTTCCGTAGGGTCCTCTAGGGTTGAGTAAGTGCCCGCAGGAGTCTGTAGGAATCCGTGGGATTCTGTAAGGTTCTGGAGGGTTCTGCAGGGTTCCGTAGGGGCCCCTAGAGTTCCGTAGTGGCTGGTAAAGTTCCCTAGGGCCCTGTACCGTTCCGTAACTGCCTGCAAGGGTCTTTAGGCTTCCGTAGGGGCTGGTAGGGTTCCATAAAGTTCCGTGGGTTCCTGCAGAGTTCTGCAAGTGCCCGCAAGGGCCTGTAGGGGCGCACAGTGTTTCTGCCAGGTTCCGTAGAGTTCCGTAGGGGCCATATTTTTCTGTAGTGGCTGGTAGTATTCTGTAGGGGTCTGTAGGTTTCCGTAGGCACCTGCAGTGTTCTGTAGGAGCCCATAGGGTTTTAGTGAGGTTCCGTTGTGTTGCTAAGGGTCTTGTAGAGTGCTGTCGGGTCCTGGAGTATTCTGTAGGGTTCCAGAGGGGCTCGTAGGGTTCCGTCGAAATCTGTAGGGTTCCCTAGGGGCCCATAGAGTCCCGTAGATTTCCGTAGGGACCTGTAGGGTTGTGTAAGTGCCCGCAGAAGTCTGTAGGAGTCTGTGGGATTCTGTAAGGTTCTGGAGGGTTCTGCAGGGTTCCGTAGGGGCCCGTAGAGTTCCGTAGTGGCTGGTAAAGTTCCGTAGGGCCCTGTGGGGTTCTGTATGGACCTGTAGGGTTCCGTAGGGGCCTGCAGGGTTCCGTAAGTGCCCGCAGGTGTCTGTAGGGTTCCGTAGGGGTCTGTAGGGTTCCGTAGGCACCTGCAGTGTTCTGTAGGAGCCCATAGGGTTTTAGTGAGGTTCCGTTGTGTTGCTAAGGGTCTTGTAGAGTGCTGTCGGGTCCTGGAGTATTCTGTAGGGTTCCAGAGGGCCTCATAGGGTTCCATCGAAATCTGAAGGGTTCCCTAGGGGCCCATAGAGTCCCGTAGATTTCCGTAGGGACCTGTAGGGTTGTGTAAGTGCCCGCAGGGGTTGGTAGGAGTCTGTGGGATTCTGTAAGGTTCTGGAGGGTTCCCCAGGGTTCCGTAGGGACCCGTAGAGTTCCGTAGTGGCTGGTAAAGTTCCGTAGGGCCCTGTGGGGTTCTGTATGGACCTGTAGGGTTCCGTAGGGGCCTGCAGGGTTCCATAAGTGCCCGCAGGTGTCTGTAGGGTTCCGTAGGGGTCTGTAGGGTTCCGTAGGCACCTGCAGTGTTCTGTAGGAGCCCATAGGGTTTTAGTGAGGTTCTGTTGTGTTGCTAAGGGTCTTGTAGAGTGCTGTCGGGTCCTGGAGTATTCTGTAGGGTTCCAGAGGGGCTGGTAGGGTTCCGTCGAAATCTGAAGGGTTCCCTAGGGGCCTGTAGAGTCCCGTAGATTTCCGTAGGGGCCTGTAGAGTTATGTAAGTGCCCGCAGGGGTTGGTAGGAGCTGGTAGGGTGCCATATGTTTCCGGAGGGTTGTGTAGGGTTCCGTAGGGGCCTGTGGTGTTCCCTAGGGGCCTGTAGAGTCTCGTACAGTTTCGGTAGGGTCCTGTAGGTTTCCATAAGCGCCCGCAGAGGTCTGAAGGGGCCCGTACTGTTCCGTAAGGATCCATAGGGTTCCGTAGAGCTTCGTAGGTTCCCTAGAGGCCTGTGGAGTACCGCAGGAGCCAGTAGTGTTCCGTAGGGTCCTCTAGGGTTGAGTAAGTGCCCGCAGGAGTCTGTAGGAATCCGTGGGATTCTGTAAGGTTCTGGAGGGTTCTGCAGGGTTCCGTAGGGGCCCCTAGAGTTCCGTAGTGGCTGGTAAAGTTCCCTAGGGCCCTGTACCGTTCCGTAACTGCCTGCAAGGGTCTTTAGGCTTCCGTAGGGGCTGGTAGGGTTCCATAAAGTTCCGTGGGTTCCTGCAGAGTTCTGCAAGTGCCCGCAAGGGCCTGTAGGGGCGCACAGTGTTTCTGCCAGGTTCCGTAGAGTTCCGTAGGGGCCATATTTTTCTGTAGTGGCTGGTAGTATTCTGTAGGGGTCTGTAGGTTTCCGTAGGCACCTGCAGTGTTCTGTAGGAGCCCATAGGGTTTTAGTGAGGTTCCGTTGTGTTGCTAAGGGTCTTGTAGAGTGCTGTCGGGTCCTGGAGTATTCTGTAGGGTTCCAGAGGGGCTCGTAGGGTTCCGTCGAAATCTGTAGGGTTCCCTAGGGGCCCATAGAGTCCCGTAGATTTCCGTAGGGACCTGTAGGGTTGTGTAAGTGCCCGCAGAAGTCTGTAGGAGTCTGTGGGATTCTGTAAGGTTCCGGAGGGTTCTGCAGGGTTCCGTAGGGGCCCGTAGAGTTCCGTAGTGGCTGGTAAAGTTCCGTAGGGCCCTGTGGGGTTCTGTATGGACCTGTAGGGTTCCGTAGGGGCCTGCAGGGTTCCGTAAGTGCCCGCAGGTGTCTGTAGGGTTCCGTAGGGGTCTGTAGGGTTCCGTAGGCACCTGCAGTGTTCTGTAGGAGCCCATAGGGTTTTAGTGAGGTTCCGTTGTGTTGCTAAGGGTCTTGTAGAGTGCTGTCGGGTCCTGGAGTATTCTGTAGGGTTCCAGAGGGCCTCATAGGGTTCCATCGAAATCTGAAGGGTTCCCTAGGGGCCCATAGAGTCCCGTAGATTTCCGTAGGGACCTGTAGGGTTGTGTAAGTGCCCGCAGGGGTTGGTAGGAGTCTGTGGGATTCTGTAAGGTTCTGGAGGGTTCCCCAGGGTTCCGTAGGGACCCGTAGAGTTCCGTAGTGGCTGGTAAAGTTCCGTAGGGCCCTGTGGGGTTCTGTATGGACCTGTAGGGTTCCGTAGGGGCCTGCAGGGTTCCATAAGTGCCCGCAGGTGTCTGTAGGGTTCCGTAGGGGTCTGTAGGGTTCCGTAGGCACCTGCAGTGTTCTGTAGGAGCCCATAGGGTTTTAGTGAGGTTCTGTTGTGTTGCTAAGGGTCTTGTAGAGTGCTGTCGGGTCCTGGAGTATTCTGTAGGGTTCAGGAGGGGCTGGTAGGGTTCCGTCGAAATCTGAAGGGTTCCCTAGGGGCCTGTAGAGTCCCGTAGATTTCCGTAGGGGCCTGTAGAGTTATGTAAGTGCCCGCAGGGGTTGGTAGGAGCTGGTAGGGTGCCATATGTTTCCGGAGGGTTGTGTAGGGTTCCGTAGGGGCCTGTGGTGTTCCCTAGGGGCCTGTAGAGTCTCGTACAGTTTCGGTAGGGTCCTGTAGGTTTCCATAAGCGCCCGCAGAGGTCTGAAGGGGCCCGAACTGTTCCGTAAGGATCCATAGGGTTCCGTAGAGCTTCGTAGGTTCCCTAGAGGCCTCTGGAGTACCGCAGGAGCCAGTAGTGTTCCGTAGGGTCCTCTAGGGTTGAGTAAGTGCCCGCAGGAGTCTGTAGGAATCCGTGGGATTCTGTAAGGTTCTGGAGGGTTCTGCAGGGTTCCGTAGGGGCCCCTAGAGTTCCGTAGTGGCTGGTAAAGTTCCCTAGGGCCCTGTACCGTTCCGTAACTGCCTGCAAGGGTCTTTAGGCTTCCGTAGGGGCTGGTAGGGTTCCATAAAGTTCCGTGGGTTCCTGCAGAGTTCTGCAAGTGCCCGCAAGGGCCTGTAGGGGCGCACAGTGTTTCTGCCAGGTTCCGTAGAGTTCCGTAGGGGCCATATTTTTCTGTAGTGGCTGGTAGTATTCTGTAGGGGTCTGTAGGTTTCCGTAGGCACCTGCAGTGTTCTGTAGGAGCCCATAGGGTTTTAGTGAGGTTCCGTTGTGTTGCTAAGGGTCTTGTAGAGTGCTGTCGGGTCCTGGAGTATTCTGTAGGGTTCCAGAGGGGCTCGTAGGGTTCCGTCGAAATCTGTAGGGTTCCCTAGGGGCCCATAGAGTCCCGTAGATTTCCATAGGGACCTGTAGGGTTGTGTAAGTGCCCGCAGAAGTCTGTAGGAGTCTGTGGGATTCTGTAAGGTTCTGGAGGGTTCTGCAGGGTTCCGTAGGGGCCCGTAGAGTTCCGTAGTGGCTGGTAAAGTTCCGTAGGGCCCTGTGGGGTTCTGTATGGACCTGTAGGGTTCCGTAGGGGCCTGCAGGGTTCCGTAAGTGCCCGCAGGTGTCTGTAGGGTTCCGTAGGGGTCTGTAGGGTTCCGTAGGCACCTGCAGTGTTCTGTAGGAGCCCATAGGGTTTTAGTGAGGTTCCGTTGTGTTGCTAAGGGTCTTGTAGAGTGCTGTCGGGTCCTGGAGTATTCTGTAGGGTTCCAGAGGGCCTCATAGGGTTCCATCGAAATCTGAAGGGTTCCCTAGGGGCCCATAGAGTCCCGTAGATTTCCGTAGGGACCTGTAGGGTTGTGTAAGTGCCCGCAGGGGTTGGTAGGAGTCTGTGGGATTCTGTAAGGTTCTGGAGGGTTCTGCAGGGTTCCGTAGGGACCCGTAGAGTTCCGTAGTGGCTGGTAAAGTTCCGTAGGGCCCTGTGGGGTTCTGTATGGACCTGTAGGGTTCCGTAGGGGCCTGCAGGGTTCCATAAGTGCCCGCAGGTGTCTGTAGGGTTCCGTAGGGGTCTGTAGGGTTCCGTAGGCACCTGCAGTGTTCTGTAGGAGCCCATAGGGTTTTAGTGAGGTTCTGTTGTGTTGCTAAGGGTCTTGTAGAGTGCTGTCGGGTCCTGGAGTATTCTGTAGGGTTCAGGAGGGGCTGGTAGGGTTCCGTCGAAATCTGAAGGGTTCCCTAGGGGCCTGTAGAGTCCCGTAGATTTCCGTAGGGGCCTGTAGAGTTATGTAAGTGCCCACAGGGGTTGGTAGGAGCTGGTAGGGTGCCATATGTTTCCGGAGGGTTGTGTAGGGTTCCGTAGGGGCCTGTGGTGTTCCCTAGGGGCCTGTAGAGTCTCGTACAGTTTCGGTAGGGTCCTGTAGGTTTCCATAAGCGCCCGCAGAGGTCTGAAGGGGCCCGTACTGTTCCGTAAGGATCCATAGGGTTCCGTAGAGCTTCGTAGGTTCCCTAGAGGCCTGTGGAGTACCGCAGGAGCCAGTAGTGTTCCGTAGGGTCCTCTAGGGTTGAGTAAGTGCCCGCAGGAGTCTGTAGGAATCCGTGGGATTCTGTAAGGTTCTGCAGGGTTCCGTAGGGGCCCGTAGAGTTCCGTAGTGGCTGGTAAAGTTCCCTAGGGCCCTGTACCGTTCCGTAACTGCCTGCAAGGGTCTTTAGGCTTCCGTAGGGGCTGGTAGGGTTCCATAAAGTTCCGTGGGTTCCTGCAGAGTTCTGCAAGTGCCCGCAAGGGCCTGTAGGGGCGCACAGTGTTTCTGCCAGGTTCCGTAGAGTTCCGTAGGGGCCATATTTTTCTGTAGTGGCTGGTAGTATTCTGTAGGGGTCTGTAGGTTTCCGTAGGCACCTGCAGTGTTCTGTAGGAGCCCATAGGGTTTTAGTGAGGTTCCGTTGTGTTGCTAAGGGTCTTGTAGAGTGCTGTCGGGTCCTGGAGTATTCTGTAGGGTTCCAGAGGGGCTCGTAGGGTTCCGTCGAAATCTGTAGGGTTCCCTAGGGGCCCATAGAGTCCCGTAGATTTCCGTAGGGACCTGTAGGGTTGTGTAAGTGCCCGCAGAAGTCTGTAGGAGTCTGTGGGATTCTGTAAGGTTCCGGAGGGTTCTGCAGGGTTCCGTAGGGGCCCGTAGAGTTCCGTAGTGGCTGGTAAAGTTCCGTAGGGCCCTGTGGGGTTCTGTATGGACCTGTAGGGTTCCGTAGGGGCCTGCAGGGTTCCGTAAGTGCCCGCAGGTGTCTGTAGGGTTCCGTAGGGGTCTGTAGGGTTCCGTAGGCACCTGCAGTGTTCTGTAGGAGCCCATAGGGTTTTAGTGAGGTTCCGTTGTGTTGCTAAGGGTCTTGTAGAGTGCTGTCGGGTCCTGGAGTATTCTGTAGGGTTCCAGAGGGCCTCATAGGGTTCCATCGAAATCTGAAGGGTTCCCTAGGGGCCCATAGAGTCCCGTAGATTTCCGTAGGGACCTGTAGGGTTGTGTAAGTGCCCGCAGGGGTTGGTAGGAGTCTGTGGGATTCTGTAAGGTTCTGGAGGGTTCTGCAGGGTTCCGTAGGGACCCGTAGAGTTCCATAGTGGCTGGTAAAGTTCCGTAGGGCCCTGTGGGGTTCTGTATGGACCTGTAGGGTTCCGTAGGGGCCTGCAGGGTTCCATAAGTGCCCGCAGGTGTCTGTAGGGTTCCGTAGGGGTCTGTAGGGTTCCGTAGGCACCTGCAGTGTTCTGTAGGAGCCCATAGGGTTTTAGTGAGGTTCTGTTGTGTTGCTAAGGGTCTTGTAGAGTGCTGTCGGGTCCTGGAGTATTCTGTAGGGTTCCAGAGGGGCTGGTAGGGTTCCGTCGAAATCTGAAGGGTTCCCTAGGGGCCTGTAGAGGCCCGTAGATTTCCGTAGGGGCCTGTAGAGTTATGTAAGTGCCCGCAGGGGTTGGTAGGAGCTGGTAGGGTGCCATATGTTTCCGGAGGGTTGTGTAGGGTTCCGTAGGGGCCTGTGGTGTTCCCTAGGGGCCTGTAGAGTCTCGTACAGTTTCGGTAGGGTCCTGTAGGTTTCCATAAGCGCCCGCAGAGGTCTGAAGGGGCCCGTACTGTTCCGTAAGGATCCATAGGGTTCCGTAGAGCTTCGTAGGTTCCCTAGAGGCCTGTGGAGTACCGCAGGAGCCAGTAGTGTTCCGTAGGGTCCTCTAGGGTTGAGTAAGTGCCCGCAGGAGTCTGTAGGAATCCGTGGGATTCTGTAAGGTTCTGGAGGGTTCTGCAGGGTTCCGTAGGGGCCCCTAGAGTTCCGTAGTGGCTGGTAAAGTTCCCTAGGGCCCTGTACCATTCCGTAACTGCCTGCAAGGGTCTTTAGGCTTCCGTAGGGGCTGGTAGGGTTCCATAAAGTTCCGTGGGTTCCTGCAGAGTTCTGCAAGTGCCCGCAAGGGCCTGTAGGGGCGCACAGTGTTTCTGCCAGGTTCCGTAGAGTTCCGTAGGGGCCATATTTTTCTGTAGTGGCTGGTAGTATTCTGTAGGGGTCTGTAGGTTTCCGTAGGCACCTGCAGTGTTCTGTAGGAGCCCATAGGGTTTTAGTGAGGTTCCGTTGTGTTGCTAAGGGTCTTGTAGAGTGCTGTCGGGTCCTGGAGTATTCTGTAGGGTTCCAGAGGGGCTCGTAGGGTTCCGTCGAAATCTGTAGGGTTCCCTAGGGGCCCATAGAGTCCCGTAGATTTCCGTAGGGACCTGTAGGGTTGTGTAAGTGCCCGCAGAAGTCTGTAGGAGTCTGTGGGATTCTGTAAGGTTCCGGAGGGTTCTGCAGGGTTCCGTAGGGGCCCGTAGAGTTCCGTAGTGGCTGGTAAAGTTCCGTAGGGCCCTGTGGGGTTCTGTATGGACCTGTAGGGTTCCGTAGGGGCCTGCAGGGTTCCGTAAGTGCCCGCAGGTGTCTGTAGGGTTCCGTAGGGGTCTGTAGGGTTCCGTAGGCACCTGCAGTGTTCTGTAGGAGCCCATAGGGTTTTAGTGAGGTTCCGTTGTGTTGCTAAGGGTCTTGTAGAGTGCTGTCGGGTCCTGGAGTATTCTGTAGGGTTCCAGAGGGCCTCATAGGGTTCCATCGAAATCTGAAGGGTTCCCTAGGGGCCCATAGAGTCCCGTAGATTTCTGTAGGGACCTGTAGGGTTGTGTAAGTGCCCGCAGGGGTTGGTAGGAGTCTGTGGGATTCTGTAAGGTTCTGGAGGGTTCTGCAGGGTTCCGTAGGGACCCGTAGAGTTCCGTAGTGGCTGGTAAAGTTCCGTAGGGCCCTGTGGGGTTCTGTATGGACCTGTAGGGTTCCGTAGGGGCCTGCAGGGTTCCATAAGTGCCCGCAGGTGTCTGTAGGGTTCCGTAGGGGTCTGTAGGGTTCCGTAGGCACCTGCAGTGTTCTGTAGGAGCCCATAGGGTTTTAGTGAGGTTCTGTTGTGTTGCTAAGGGTCTTGTAGAGTGCTGTCGGGTCCTGGAGTATTCTGTAGGGTTCCAGAGGGGCTGGTAGGGTTCCGTCGAAATCTGAAGGGTTCCCTAGGGGCCTGTAGAGGCCCGTAGATTTCCGTAGGGGCCTGTAGAGTTATGTAAGTGCCCGCAGGGGTTGGTAGGAGCTGGTAGGGTGCCATATGTTTCCGGAGGGTTGTGTAGGGTTCCGTAGGGGCCTGTGGTGTTCCCTAGGGGCCTGTAGAGTCTCGTACAGTTTCGGTAGGGTCCTGTAGGTTTCCATAAGCGCCCGCAGAGGTCTGAAGGGGCCCGTACTGTTCCGTAAGGATCCATAGGGTTCCGTAGAGCTTCGTAGGTTCCCTAGAGGCCTGTGGAGTACCGCAGGAGCCAGTAGTGTTCCGTAGGGTCCTCTAGGGTTGAGTAAGTGCCCGCAGGAGTCTGTAGGAATCCGTGGGATTCTGTAAGGTTCTGGAGGGTTCTGCAGGGTTCCGTAGGGGCCCGTAGAGTTCCGTAGTGGCTGGTAAAGTTCCCTAGGGCCCTGTACCGTTCCGTAACTGCCTGCAAGGGTCTTTAGGCTTCCGTAGGGGCTGGTAGGGTTCCATAAAGTTCCGTGGGTTCCTGCAGAGTTCTGCAAGTGCCCGCAAGGGCCTGTAGGGGCGCACAGTGTTTCTGCCAGGTTCCGTAGAGTTCCGTAGGGGCCATATTTTTCTGTAGTGGCTGGTAGTATTCTGTAGGGGTCTGTAGGTTTCCGTAGGCACCTGCAGTGTTCTGTAGGAGCCCATAGGGTTTTAGTGAGGTTCCGTTGTGTTGCTAAGGGTCTTGTAGAGTGCTGTCGGGTCCTGGAGTATTCTGTAGGGTTCCAGAGGGGCTCGTAGGGTTCCGTCGAAATCTGTAGGGTTCCCTAGGGGCCCATAGAGTCCCGTAGATTTCCGTAGGGACCTGTAGGGTTGTGTAAGTGCCCGCAGAAGTCTGTAGGAGTCTGTGGGATTCTGTAAGGTTCCGGAGGGTTCTGCAGGGTTCCGTAGGGGCCCGTAGAGTTCCGTAGTGGCTGGTAAAGTTCCGTAGGGCCCTGTGGGGTTCTGTATGGACCTGTAGGGTTCCGTAGGGGCCTGCAGGGTTCCGTAAGTGCCCGCAGGTGTCTGTAGGGTTCCGTAGGGGTCTGTAGGGTTCCGTAGGCACCTGCAGTGTTCTGTAGGAGCCCATAGGGTTTTAGTGAGGTTCCGTTGTGTTGCTAAGGGTCTTGTAGAGTGCTGTCGGGTCCTGGAGTATTCTGTAGGGTTCCAGAGGGGCTCGTAGGGTTCCATCGAAATCTGAAGGGTTCCCTAGGGGCCCATAGAGTCCCGTAGATTTCCGTAGGGACCTGTAGGGTTGTGTAAGTGCCCGCAGGGGTTGGTAGGAGTCTGTGGGATTCTGTAAGGTTCTGGAGGGTTCTGCAGGGTTCCGTAGGGACCCGTAGAGTTCCGTAGTGGCTGGTAAAGTTCCGTAGGGCCCTGTGGGGTTCTGTATGGACCTGTAGGGTTCCGTAGGGGCCTGCAGGGTTCCATAAGTGCCTGCAGGTGTCTGTAGGGTTCCGTAGGGGTCTGTAGGGTTCCGTAGGCACCTGCAGTGTTCTGTAGGAGCCCATAGGGTTTTAGTGAGGTTCTGTTGTGTTGCTAAGGGTCTTGTAGAGTGCTGTCGGGTCCTGGAGTATTCTGTAGGGTTCCAGAGGGGCTGGTAGGGTTCCGTCGAAATCTGAAGGGTTCCCTAGGGGCCTGTAGAGGCCCGTAGATTTCCGTAGGGGCCTGTAGAGTTATGTAAGTGCCCGCAGGGGTTGGTAGGAGCTGGTAGGGTGCCATATGTTTCCGGAGGGTTGTGTAGGGTTCCGTAGGGGCCTGTGGTGTTCCCTAGGGGCCTGTAGAGTCTCGTACAGTTTCGGTAGGGTCCTGTAGGTTTCCATAAGCGCCCGCAGAGGTCTGAAGGGGCCCGTACTGTTCCGTAAGGATCCATAGGGTTCCGTAGAGCTTCGTAGGTTCCCTAGAGGCCTGTGGAGTACCGCAGGAGCCAGTAGTGTTCCGTAGGGTCCTCTAGGGTTGAGTAAGTGCCCGCAGGAGTCTGTAGGAATCCGTGGGATTCTGTAAGGTTCTGGAGGGTTCTGCAGGGTTCCGTAGGGGCCCGTAGAGTTCCGTAGTGGCTGGTAAAGTTCCCTAGGGCCCTGTACCGTTCCGTAACTGCCTGCAAGGGTCTTTAGGCTTCCGTAGGGGCTGGTAGGGTTCCATAAAGTTCCGTGGATTCCTGCAGAGTTCTGCAAGTGCCCGCAAGGGCCTGTAGGGGCGCACAGTGTTTCTGCCAGGTTCCGTAGAGTTCCGTAGGGGCCATATTTTTCTGTAGTGGCTGGTAGTATTCTGTAGGGGTCTGTAGGTTTCCGTAGGCACCTGCAGTGTTCTGTAGGAGCCCATAGGGTTTTAGTGAGGTTCCGTTGTGTTGCTAAGGGTCTTGTAGAGTGCTGTCGGGTCCTGGAGTATTCTGTAGGGTTCCAGAGGGGCTCGTAGGGTTCCGTCGAAATCTGTAGGGTTCCCTAGGGGCCCATAGAGTCCCGTAGATTTCCGTAGGGACCTGTAGGGTTGTGTAAGTGCCCGCAGAAGTCTGTAGGAGTCTGTGGGATTCTGTAAGGTTCCGGAGGGTTCTGCAGGGTTCCGTAGGGGCCCGTAGAGTTCCGTAGTGGCTGGTAAAGTTCCGTAGGGCCCTGTGGGGTTCTGTATGGACCTGTAGGGTTCCGTAGGGGCCTGCAGGGTTCCGTAAGTGCCCGCAGGTGTCTGTAGGGTTCCGTAGGGGTCTGTAGGGTTCCGTAGGCACCTGCAGTGTTCTGTAGGAGCCCATAGGGTTTTAGTGAGGTTCCGTTGTGTTGCTAAGGGTCTTGTAGAGTGCTGTCGGGTCCTGGAGTATTCTGTAGGGTTCCAGAGGGCCTCATAGGGTTCCATCGAAATCTGAAGGGTTCCCTAGGGGCCCATAGAGTCCCGTAGATTTCCGTAGGGACCTGTAGGGTTGTGTAAGTGCCCGCAGGGGTTGGTAGGAGTCTGTGGGATTCTGTAAGGTTCTGGAGGGTTCTGCAGGGTTCCGTAGGGACCCGTAGAGTTCCGTAGTGGCTGGTAAAGTTCCGTAGGGCCCTGTGGGGTTCTGTATGGACCTGTAGGGTTCCGTAGGGGCCTGCAGGGTTCCATAAGTGCCCGCAGGTGTCTGTAGGGTTCCGTAGGGGTCTGTAGGGTTCCGTAGGCACCTGCAGTGTTCTGTAGGAGCCCATAGGGTTTTAGTGAGGTTCTGTTGTGTTGCTAAGGGTCTTGTAGAGTGCTGTCGGGTCCTGGAGTATTCTGTAGGGTTCCAGAGGGGCTGGTAGGGTTCCGTCGAAATCTGAAGGGTTCCCTAGGGGCCTGTAGAGGCCCGTAGATTTCCGTAGGGGCCTGTAGAGTTATGTAAGTGCCCGCAGGGGTTGGTAGGAGCTGGTAGGGTGCCATATGTTTCCGGAGGGTTGTGTAGGGTTCCGTAGGGGCCTGTGGTGTTCCCTAGGGGCCTGTAGAGTCTCGTACAGTTTCGGTAGGGTCCTGTAGGTTTCCATAAGCGCCCGCAGAGGTCTGAAGGGGCCCGTACTGTTCCGTAAGGATCCATAGGGTTCCGTAGAGCTTCGTAGGTTCCCTAGAGGCCTGTGGAGTACCGCAGGAGCCAGTAGTGTTCCGTAGGGTCCTCTAGGGTTGAGTAAGTGCCCGCAGGAGTCTGTAGGAATCCGTGGGATTCTGTAAGGTTCTGGAGGGTTCTGCAGGGTTCCGTAGGGGCCCCTAGAGTTCCGTAGTGGCTGGTAAAGTTCCCTAGGGCCCTGTACCGTTCCGTAACTGCCTGCAAGGGTCTTTAGGCTTCCGTAGGGGCTGGTAGGGTTCCATAAAGTTCCGTGGGTTCCTGCAGAGTTCTGCAAGTGCCCGCAAGGGCCTGTAGGGGCGCACAGTGTTTCTGCCAGGTTCCGTAGAGTTCCGTAGGGGCCATATTTTTCTGTAGTGGCTGGTAGTATTCTGTAGGGGTCTGTAGGTTTCCGTAGGCACCTGCAGTGTTCTGTAGGAGCCCATAGGGTTTTAGTGAGGTTCCGTTGTGTTGCTAAGGGTCTTGTAGAGTGCTGTCGGGTCCTGGAGTATTCTGTAGGGTTCCAGAGGGGCTCGTAGGGTTCCGTCGAAATCTGTAGGGTTCCCTAGGGGCCCATAGAGTCCCGTAGATTTCCGTAGGGACCTGTAGGGTTGTGTAAGTGCCCGCAGAAGTCTGTAGGAGTCTGTGGGATTCTGTAAGGTTCCGGAGGGTTCTGCAGGGTTCCGTAGGGGCCCGTAGAGTTCCGTAGTGGCTGGTAAAGTTCCGTAGGGCCCTGTGGGGTTCTGTATGGACCTGTAGGGTTCCGTAGGGGCCTGCAGGGTTCCGTAAGTGCCCGCAGGTGTCTGTAGGGTTCCGTAGGGGTCTGTAGGGTTCCGTAGGCACCTGCAGTGTTCTGTAGGAGCCCATAGGGTTTTAGTGAGGTTCCGTTGTGTTGCTAAGGGTCTTGTAGAGTGCTGTCGGGTCCTGGAGTATTCTGTAGGGTTCCAGAGGGCCTCATAGGGTTCCATCGAAATCTGAAGGGTTCCCTAGGGGCCCATAGAGTCCCGTAGATTTCCGTAGGGACCTGTAGGGTTGTGTAAGTGCCCGCAGGGGTTGGTAGGAGTCTGTGGGATTCTGTAAGGTTCTGGAGGGTTCTGCAGGGTTCCGTAGGGACCCGTAGAGTTCCGTAGTGGCTGGTAAAGTTCCGTAGGGCCCTGTGGGGTTCTGTATGGACCTGTAGGGTTCCGTAGGGGCCTGCAGGGTTCCATAAGTGCCCGCAGGTGTCTGTAGGGTTCCGTAGGGGTCTGTAGGGTTCCGTAGGCACCTGCAGTGTTCTGTAGGAGCCCATAGGGTTTTAGTGAGGTTCTGTTGTGTTGCTAAGGGTCTTGTAGAGTGCTGTCGGGTCCTGGAGTATTCTGTAGGGTTCCAGAGGGGCTGGTAGGGTTCCGTCGAAATCTGAAGGGTTCCCTAGGGGCCTGTAGAGTCCCGTAGATTTCCGTAGGGGCCTGTAGAGTTATGTAAGTGCCCGCAGGGGTTGGTAGGAGCTGGTAGGGTGCCATATGTTTCCGGAGGGTTGTGTAGGGTTCCGTAGGGGCCTGTGGTGTTCCCTAGGGGCCTGTAGAGTCTCGTACAGTTTCGGTAGGGTCCTGTAGGTTTCCATAAGCGCCCGCAGAGGTCTGAAGGGGCCCGTACTGTTCCGTAAGGATCCATAGGGTTCCGTAGAGCTTCGTAGGTTCCCTAGAGGCCTGTGGAGTACCGCAGGAGCCAGTAGTGTTCCGTAGGGTCCTCTAGGGTTGAGTAAGTGCCCGCAGGAGTCTGTAGGAATCCGTGGGATTCTGTAAGGTTCTGGAGGGTTCTGCAGGGTTCCGTAGGGGCCCGTAGAGTTCCGTAGTGGCTGGTAAAGTTCCCTAGGGCCCTGTACCGTTCCGTAACTGCCTGCAAGGGTCTTTAGGCTTCCGTAGGGGCTGGTAGGGTTCCATAAAGTTCCGTGGGTTCCTGCAGAGTTCTGCAAGTGCCCGCAAGGGCCTGTAGGGGCGCACAGTGTTTCTGCCAGGTTCCGTAGAGTTCCGTAGGGGCCATATTTTTCTGTAGTGGCTGGTAGTATTCTGTAGGGGTCTGTAGGTTTCCGTAGGCACCTGCAGTGTTCTGTAGGAGCCCATAGGGTTTTAGTGAGGTTCCGTTGTGTTGCTAAGGGTCTTGTAGAGTGCTGTCGGGTCCTGGAGTATTCTGTAGGGTTCCAGAGGGGCTCGTAGGGTTCCGTCGAAATCTGTAGGGTTCCCTAGGGGCCCATAGAGTCCCGTAGATTTCCGTAGGGACCTGTAGGGTTGTGTAAGTGCCCGCAGAAGTCTGTAGGAGTCTGTGGGATTCTGTAAGGTTCCGGAGGGTTCTGCAGGGTTCCGTAGGGGCCCGTAGAGTTCCGTAGTGGCTGGTAAAGTTCCGTAGGGCCCTGTGGGGTTCTGTATGGACCTGTAGGGTTCCGTAGGGGCCTGCAGGGTTCCGTAAGTGCCCGCAGGTGTCTGTAGGGTTCCGTAGGGGTCTGTAGGGTTCCGTAGGCACCTGCAGTGTTCTGTAGGAGCCCATAGGGTTTTAGTGAGGTTCCGTTGTGTTGCTAAGGGTCTTGTAGAGTGCTGTCGGGTCCTGGAGTATTCTGTAGGGTTCCAGAGGGCCTCATAGGGTTCCATCGAAATCTGAAGGGTTCCCTAGGGGCCCATAGAGTCCCGTAGATTTCCGTAGGGACCTGTAGGGTTGTGTAAGTGCCCGCAGGGGTTGGTAGGAGTCTGTGGGATTCTGTAAGGTTCTGGAGGGTTCTGCAGGGTTCCGTAGGGACCCATAGAGTTCCGTAGTGGCTGGTAAAGTTCCGTAGGGCCCTGTGGGGTTCTGTATGGACCTGTAGGGTTCCGTAGGGGCCTGCAGGGTTCCATAAGTGCCCGCAGGTGTCTGTAGGGTTCCGTAGGGGTCTGTAGGGTTCCGTAGGCACCTGCAGTGTTCTGTAGGAGCCCATAGGGTTTTAGTGAGGTTCTGTTGTGTTGCTAAGGGTCTTGTAGAGTGCTGTCGGGTCCTGGAGTATTCTGTAGGGTTCCAGAGGGGCTGGTAGGGTTCCGTCGAAATCTGAAGGGTTCCCTAGGGGCCTGTAGAGTCCCGTAGATTTCCGTAGGGGCCTGTAGAGTTATGTAAGTGCCCGCAGGGGTTGGTAGGAGCTGGTAGGGTGCCATATGTTTCCGGAGGGTTGTGTAGGGTTCCGTAGGGGCCTGTGGTGTTCCCTAGGGGCCTGTAGAGTCTCGTACAGTTTCGGTAGGGTCCTGTAGGTTTCCATAAGCGCCCGCAGAGGTCTGAAGGGGCCCGTACTGTTCCGTAAGGATCCATAGGGTTCCGTAGAGCTTCGTAGGTTCCCTAGAGGCCTGTGGAGTACCGCAGGAGCCAGTAGTGTTCCGTAGGGTCCTCTAGGGTTGAGTAAGTGCCCGCAGGAGTCTGTAGGAATCCGTGGGATTCTGTAAGGTTCTGGAGGGTTCTGCAGGGTTCCGTAGGGGCCCGTAGAGTTCCGTAGTGGCTGGTAAAGTTCCCTAGGGCCCTGTACCGTTCCGTAACTGCCTGCAAGGGTCTTTAGGCTTCCGTAGGGGCTGGTAGGGTTCCATAAAGTTCCGTGGGTTCCTGCAGAGTTCTGCAAGTGCCCGCAAGGGCCTGTAGGGGCGCACAGTGTTTCTGCCAGGTTCCGTAGAGTTCCGTAGGGGCCATATTTTTCTGTAGTGGCTGGTAGTATTCTGTAGGGGTCTGTAGGTTTCCGTAGGCACCTGCAGTGTTCTGTAGGAGCCCATAGGGTTTTAGTGAGGTTCCGTTGTGTTGCTAAGGGTCTTGTAGAGTGCTGTCGGGTCCTGGAGTATTCTGTAGGGTTCCAGAGGGGCTCGTAGGGTTCCGTCGAAATCTGTAGGGTTCCCTAGGGGCCCATAGAGTCCCGTAGATTTCCGTAGGGACCTGTAGGGTTGTGTAAGTGCCCGCAGAAGTCTGTAGGAGTCTGTGGGATTCTGTAAGGTTCCGGAGGGTTCTGCAGGGTTCCGTAGGGGCCCGTAGAGTTCCGTAGTGGCTGGTAAAGTTCCGTAGGGCCCTGTGGGGTTCTGTATGGACCTGTAGGGTTCCGTAGGGGCCTGCAGGGTTCCGTAAGTGCCCGCAGGTGTCTGTAGGGTTCCGTCGGGGTCTGTAGGGTTCCGTAGGCACCTGCAGTGTTCTGTAGGAGCCCATAGGGTTTTAGTGAGGTTCCGTTGTGTTGCTAAGGGTCTTGTAGAGTGCTGTCGGGTCCTGGAGTATTCTGTAGGGTTCCAGAGGGCCTCATAGGGTTCCATCGAAATCTGAAGGGTTCCCTAGGGGCCCATAGAGTCCCGTAGATTTCCGTAGGGACCTGTAGGGTTGTGTAAGTGCCCGCAGGGGTTGGTAGGAGTCTGTGGGATTCTGTAAGGTTCTGGAGGGTTCTGCAGGGTTCCGTAGGGACCCGTAGAGTTCCGTAGTGGCTGGTAAAGTTCCGTAGGGCCCTGTGGGGTTCTGTATGGACCTGTAGGGTTCCGTAGGGGCCTGCAGGGTTCCATAAGTGCCCGCAGGTGTCTGTAGGGTTCCGTAGGGGTCTGTAGGGTTCCGTAGGCACCTGCAGTGTTCTGTAGGAGCCCATAGGGTTTTAGTGAGGTTCTGTTGTGTTGCTAAGGGTCTTGTAGAGTGCTGTCGGGTCCTGGAGTATTCTGTAGGGTTCCAGAGGGGCTGGTAGGGTTCCGTCGAAATCTGAAGGGTTCCCTAGGGGCCTGTAGAGTCCCGTAGATTTCCGTAGGGGCCTGTAGAGTTATGTAAGTGCCCGCAGGGGTTGGTAGGAGCTGGTAGGGTGCCATATGTTTCCGGAGGGTTGTGTAGGGTTCCGTAGGGGCCTGTGGTGTTCCCTAGGGGCCTGTAGAGTCTCGTACAGTTTCGGTAGGGTCCTGTAGGTTTCCATAAGCGCCCGCAGAGGTCTGAAGGGGCCCGTACTGTTCCGTAAGGATCCATAGGGTTCCGTAGAGCTTCGTAGGTTCCCTAGAGGCCTCTGGAGTACCGCAGGAGCCAGTAGTGTTCCGTAGGGTCCTCTAGGGTTGAGTAAGTGCCCGCAGGAGTCTGTAGGAATCCGTGGGATTCTGTAAGGTTCTGGAGGGTTCTGCAGGGTTCCGTAGGGGCCCGTAGAGTTCCGTAGTGGCTGGTAAAGTTCCGTAGGGCCCTGTGGGGTTCTGTATGGACCTGTAGGGTTCCGTAGGGGCCTGCAGGGTTCCGTAAGTGCCCGCAGGTGTCTGTAGGGTTCCGTAGGGGTCTGTAGGGTTCCGTAGGCACCTGCAGTGTTCTGTAGGAGCCCATAGGGTTTTAGTGAGGTTCCGTTGTGTTGCTAAGGGTCTTGTAGAGTGCTGTCGGGTCCTGGAGTATTCTGTAGGGTTCCAGAGGGCCTCATAGGGTTCCATCGAAATCTGAAGGGTTCCCTAGGGGCCCATAGAGTCCCGTAGATTTCCGTAGGGACCTGTAGGGTTGTGTAAGTGCCCGCAGAAGTCTGTAGGAGTCTGTGGGATTCTGTAAGGTTCCGGAGGGTTCTGCAGGGTTCCGTAGGGGCCCGTAGAGTTCCGTAGTGGCTGGTAAAGTTCCGTAGGGCCCTGTGGGGTTCTGTATGGACCTGTAGGGTTCCGTAGGGGCCTGCAGGGTTCCGTAAGTGCCCGCAGGTGTCTGTAGGGTTCCGTCGGGGTCTGTAGGGTTCCGTAGGCACCTGCAGTGTTCTGTAGGAGCCCATAGGGTTTTAGTGAGGTTCCGTTGTGTTGCTAAGGGTCTTGTAGAGTGCTGTCGGGTCCTGGAGTATTCTGTAGGGTTCCAGAGGGCCTCATAGGGTTCCATCGAAATCTGAAGGGTTCCCTAGGGGCCCATAGAGTCCCGTAGATTTCCGTAGGGACCTGTAGGGTTGTGTAAGTGCCCGCAGGGGTTGGTAGGAGTCTGTGGGATTCTGTAAGGTTCTGGAGGGTTCTGCAGGGTTCCGTAGGGACCCGTAGAGTTCCGTAGTGGCTGGTAAAGTTCCGTAGGGCCCTGTGGGGTTCTGTATGGACCTGTAGGGTTCCGTAGGGGCCTGCAGGGTTCCATAAGTGCCCGCAGGTGTCTGTAGGGTTCCGTAGGGGTCTGTAGGGTTCCGTAGGCACCTGCAGTGTTCTGTAGGAGCCCATAGGGTTTTAGTGAGGTTCTGTTGTGTTGCTAAGGGTCTTGTAGAGTGCTGTCGGGTCCTGGAGTATTCTGTAGGGTTCCAGAGGGGCTGGTAGGGTTCCGTCGAAATCTGAAGGGTTCCCTAGGGGCCTGTAGAGTCCCGTAGATTTCCGTAGGGGCCTGTAGAGTTATGTAAGTGCCCGCAGGGGTTGGTAGGAGCTGGTAGGGTGCCATATGTTTCCGGAGGGTTGTGTAGGGTTCCGTAGGGGCCTGTGGTGTTCCCTAGGGGCCTGTAGAGTCTCGTACAGTTTCGGTAGGGTCCTGTAGGTTTCCATAAGCGCCCGCAGAGGTCTGAAGGGGCCCGTACTGTTCCGTAAGGATCCATAGGGTTCCGTAGAGCTTCGTAGGTTCCCTAGAGGCCTCTGGAGTACCGCAGGAGCCAGTAGTGTTCCGTAGGGTCCTCTAGGGTTGAGTAAGTGCCCGCAGGAGTCTGTAGGAATCCGTGGGATTCTGTAAGGTTCTGGAGGGTTCTGCAGGGTTCCGTAGGGGCCCGTAGAGTTCCGTAGTGGCTGGTAAAGTTCCGTAGGGCCCTGTGGGGTTCTGTATGGACCTGTAGGGTTCCGTAGGGGCCTGCAGGGTTCCGTAAGTGCCCGCAGGTGTCTGTAGGGTTCCGTAGGGGTCTGTAGGGTTCCGTAGGCACCTGCAGTGTTCTGTAGGAGCCCATAGGGTTTTAGTGAGGTTCCGTTGTGTTGCTAAGGGTCTTGTAGAGTGCTGTCGGGTCCTGGAGTATTCTGTAGGGTTCCAGAGGGCCTCATAGGGTTCCATCGAAATCTGAAGGGTTCCCTAGGGGCCCATAGAGTCCCGTAGATTTCCGTAGGGACCTGTAGGGTTGTGTAAGTGCCCGCAGGGGTTGGTAGGAGTCTGTGGGATTCTGTAAGGTTCTGGAGGGTTCTGCAGGGTTCCGTAGGGACCCGTAGAGTTCCGTAGTGGCTGGTAAAGTTCCGTAGGGCCCTGTGGGGTTCTGTATGGACCTGTAGGGTTCCGTAGGGGCCTGCAGGGTTCCATAAGTGCCCGCAGGTGTCTGTAGGGTTCCGTAGGGGTCTGTAGGGTTCCGTAGGCACCTGCAGTGTTCTGTAGGAGCCCATAGGGTTTTAGTGAGGTTCTGTTGTGTTGCTAAGGGTCTTGTAGAGTGCTGTCGGGTCCTGGAGTATTCTGTAGGGTTCCAGAGGGGCTGGTAGGGTTCCGTCGAAATCTGAAGGGTTCCCTAGGGGCCTGTAGAGTCCCGTAGATTTCCGTAGGGGCCTGTAGAGTTATGTAAGTGCCCGCAGGGGTTGGTAGGAGCTGGTAGGGTGCCATATGTTTCCGGAGGGTTGTGTAGGGTTCCGTAGGGGCCTGTGGTGTTCCCTAGGGGCCTGTAGAGTCTCGTACAGTTTCGGTAGGGTCCTGTAGGTTTCCATAAGCGCCCGCAGAGGTCTGAAGGGGCCCGTACTGTTCCGTAAGGATCCATAGGGTTCCGTAGAGCTTCGTAGGTTCCCTAGAGGCCTCTGGAGTACCGCAGGAGCCAGTAGTGTTCCGTAGGGTCCTCTAGGGTTGAGTAAGTGCCCGCAGGAGTCTGTAGGAATCCGTGGGATTCTGTAAGGTTCTGGAGGGTTCTGCAGGGTTCCGTAGGGGCCCGTAGAGTTCCGTAGTGGCTGGTAAAGTTCCCTAGGGCCCTGTACCGTTCCGTAACTGCCTGCAAGGGTCTTTAGGCTTCCGTAGGGGCTGGTAGGGTTCCATAAAGTTCCGTGGGTTCCTGCAGAGTTCTGCAAGTGCCCGCAAGGGCCTGTAGGGGCGCACAGTGTTTCTGCCAGGTTCCGTAGAGTTCCGTAGGGGCCATATTTTTCTGTAGTGGCTGGTAGTATTCTGTAGGGGTCTGTAGGTTTCCGTAGGCACCTGCAGTGTTCTGTAGGAGCCCATAGGGTTTTAGTGAGGTTCCGTTGTGTTGCTAAGGGTCTTGTAGAGTGCTGTCGGGTCCTGGAGTATTCTGTAGGGTTCCAGAGGGGCTCGTAGGGTTCCGTCGAAATCTGTAGGGTTCCCTAGGGGCCCATAGAGTCCCGTAGATTTCCGTAGGGACCTGTAGGGTTGTGTAAGTGCCCGCAGAAGTCTGTAGGAGTCTGTGGGATTCTGTAAGGTTCCGGAGGGTTCTGCAGGGTTCCGTAGGGGCCCGTAGAGTTCCGTAGTGGCTGGTAAAGTTCCGTAGGGCCCTGTGGGGTTCTGTATGGACCTGTAGGGTTCCGTAGGGGCCTGCAGGGTTCCGTAAGTGCCCGCAGGTGTCTGTAGGGTTCCGTAGGGGTCTGTAGGGTTCCGTAGGCACCTGCAGTGTTCTGTAGGAGCCCATAGGGTTTTAGTGAGGTTCCGTTGTGTTGCTAAGGGTCTTGTAGAGTGCTGTCGGGTCCTGGAGTATTCTGTAGGGTTCCAGAGGGCCTCATAGGGTTCCATCGAAATCTGAAGGGTTCCCTAGGGGCCCATAGAGTCCCGTAGATTTCCGTAGGGACCTGTAGGGTTGTGTAAGTGCCCGCAGGGGTTGGTAGGAGTCTGTGGGATTCTGTAAGGTTCTGGAGGGTTCTGCAGGGTTCCGTAGGGACCCGTAGAGTTCCGTAGTGGCTGGTAAAGTTCCGTAGGGCCCTGTGGGGTTCTGTATGGACCTGTAGGGTTCCGTAGGGGCCTGCAGGGTTCCATAAGTGCCCGCAGGTGTCTGTAGGGTTCCGTAGGGGTCTGTAGGGTTCCGTAGGCACCTGCAGTGTTCTGTAGGAGCCCATAGGGTTTTAGTGAGGTTCTGTTGTGTTGCTAAGGGTCTTGTAGAGTGCTGTCGGGTCCTGGAGTATTCTGTAGGGTTCCAGAGGGGCTGGTAGGGTTCCGTCGAAATCTGAAGGGTTCCCTAGGGGCCTGTAGAGTCCCGTAGATTTCCGTAGGGGCCTGTAGAGTTATGTAAGTGCCCGCAGGGGTTGGTAGGAGCTGGTAGGGTGCCATATGTTTCCGGAGGGTTGTGTAGGGTTCCGTAGGGGCCTGTGGTGTTCCCTAGGGGCCTGTAGAGTCTCGTACAGTTTCGGTAGGGTCCTGTAGGTTTCCATAAGCGCCCGCAGAGGTCTGAAGGGGCCCGTACTGTTCCGTAAGGATCCATAGGGTTCCGTAGAGCTTCGTAGGTTCCCTAGAGGCCTGTGGAGTACCGCAGGAGCCAGTAGTGTTCCGTAGGGTCCTCTAGGGTTGAGTAAGTGCCCGCAGGAGTCTGTAGGAATCCGTGGGATTCTGTAAGGTTCTGGAGGGTTCTGCAGGGTTCCGTAGGGGCCCGTAGAGTTCCGTAGTGGCTGGTAAAGTTCCCTAGGGCCCTGTACCGTTCCGTAACTGCCTGCAAGGGTCTTTAGGCTTCCGTAGGGGCTGGTAGGGTTCCATAAAGTTCCGTGGGTTCCTGCAGAGTTCTGCAAGTGCCCGCAAGGGCCTGTAGGGGCGCACAGTGTTTCTGCCAGGTTCCGTAGAGTTCCGTAGGGGCCATATTTTTCTGTAGTGGCTGGTAGTATTCTGTAGGGGTCTGTAGGTTTCCGTAGGCACCTGCAGTGTTCTGTAGGAGCCCATAGGGTTTTAGTGAGGTTCCGTTGTGTTGCTAAGGGTCTTGTAGAGTGCTGTCGGGTCCTGGAGTATTCTGTAGGGTTCCAGAGGGGCTCGTAGGGTTCCGTCGAAATCTGTAGGGTTCCCTAGGGGCCCATAGAGTCCCGTAGATTTCCGTAGGGACCTGTAGGGTTGTGTAAGTGCCCGCAGAAGTCTGTAGGAGTCTGTGGGATTCTGTAAGGTTCCGGAGGGTTCTGCAGGGTTCCGTAGGGGCCCGTAGAGTTCCGTAGTGGCTGGTAAAGTTCCGTAGGGCCCTGTGGGGTTCTGTATGGACCTGTAGGGTTCCGTAGGGGCCTGCAGGGTTCCGTAAGTGCCCGCAGGTGTCTGTAGGGTTCCGTAGGGGTCTGTAGGGTTCCGTAGGCACCTGCAGTGTTCTGTAGGAGCCCATAGGGTTTTAGTGAGGTTCCGTTGTGTTGCTAAGGGTCTTGTAGAGTGCTGTCGGGTCCTGGAGTATTCTGTAGGGTTCCAGAGGGCCTCATAGGGTTCCATCGAAATCTGAAGGGTTCCCTAGGGGCCCATAGAGTCCCGTAGATTTCCGTAGGGACCTGTAGGGTTGTGTAAGTGCCCGCAGGGGTTGGTAGGAGTCTGTGGGATTCTGTAAGGTTCTGGAGGGTTCTGCAGGGTTCCGTAGGGACCCGTAGAGTTCCGTAGTGGCTGGTAAAGTTCCGTAGGGCCCTGTGGGGTTCTGTATGGACCTGTAGGGTTCCGTAGGGGCCTGCAGGGTTCCATAAGTGCCCGCAGGTGTCTGTAGGGTTCCGTAGGGGTCTGTAGGGTTCCGTAGGCACCTGCAGTGTTCTGTAGGAGCCCATAGGGTTTTAGTGAGGTTCTGTTGTGTTGCTAAGGGTCTTGTAGAGTGCTGTCGGGTCCTGGAGTATTCTGTAGGGTTCCAGAGGGGCTGGTAGGGTTCCGTCGAAATCTGAAGGGTTCCCTAGGGGCCTGTAGAGTCCCGTAGATTTCCGTAGGGGCCTGTAGAGTTATGTAAGTGCCCGCAGGGGTTGGTAGGAGCTGGTAGGGTGCCATATGTTTCCGGAGGGTTGTGTAGGGTTCCGTAGGGGCCTGTGGTGTTCCCTAGGGGCCTGTAGAGTCTCGTACAGTTTCGGTAGGGTCCTGTAGGTTTCCATAAGCGCCCGCAGAGGTCTGAAGGGGCCCGTACTGTTCCGTAAGGATCCATAGGGTTCCGTAGAGCTTCGTAGGTTCCCTAGAGGCCTCTGGAGTACCGCAGGAGCCAGTAGTGTTCCGTAGGGTCCTCTAGGGTTGAGTAAGTGCCCGCAGGAGTCTGTAGGAATCCGTGGGATTCTGTAAGGTTCTGGAGGGTTCTGCAGGGTTCCGTAGGGGCCCGTAGAGTTCCGTAGTGGCTGGTAAAGTTCCCTAGGGCCCTGTACCGTTCCGTAACTGCCTGCAAGGGTCTTTAGGCTTCCGTAGGGGCTGGTAGGGTTCCATAAAGTTCCGTGGGTTCCTGCAGAGTTCTGCAAGTGCCCGCAAGGGCCTGTAGGGGCGCACAGTGTTTCTGCCAGGTTCCGTAGAGTTCCGTAGGGGCCATATTTTTCTGTAGTGGCTGGTAGTATTCTGTAGGGGTCTGTAGGTTTCCGTAGGCACCTGCAGTGTTCTGTAGGAGCCCATAGGGTTTTAGTGAGGTTCCGTTGTGTTGCTAAGGGTCTTGTAGAGTGCTGTCGGGTCCTGGAGTATTCTGTAGGGTTCCAGAGGGGCTCGTAGGGTTCCGTCGAAATCTGTAGGGTTCCCTAGGGGCCCATAGAGTCCCGTAGATTTCCGTAGGGACCTGTAGGGTTGTGTAAGTGCCCGCAGAAGTCTGTAGGAGTCTGTGGGATTCTGTAAGGTTCCGGAGGGTTCTGCAGGGTTCCGTAGGGGCCCGTAGAGTTCCGTAGTGGCTGGTAAAGTTCCGTAGGGCCCTGTGGGGTTCTGTATGGACCTGTAGGGTTCCGTAGGGGCCTGCAGGGTTCCGTAAGTGCCCGCAGGTGTCTGTAGGGTTCCGTAGGGGTCTGTAGGGTTCCGTAGGCACCTGCAGTGTTCTGTAGGAGCCCATAGGGTTTTAGTGAGGTTCCGTTGTGTTGCTAAGGGTCTTGTAGAGTGCTGTCGGGTCCTGGAGTATTCTGTAGGGTTCCAGAGGGCCTCATAGGGTTCCATCGAAATCTGAAGGGTTCCCTAGGGGCCCATAGAGTCCCGTAGATTTCCGTAGGGACCTGTAGGGTTGTGTAAGTGCCCGCAGGGGTTGGTAGGAGTCTGTGGGATTCTGTAAGGTTCTGGAGGGTTCTGCAGGGTTCCGTAGGGACCCATAGAGTTCCGTAGTGGCTGGTAAAGTTCCGTAGGGCCCTGTGGGGTTCTGTATGGACCTGTAGGGTTCCGTAGGGGCCTGCAGGGTTCCATAAGTGCCCGCAGGTGTCTGTAGGGTTCCGTAGGGGTCTGTAGGGTTCCGTAGGCACCTGCAGTGTTCTGTAGGAGCCCATAGGGTTTTAGTGAGGTTCTGTTGTGTTGCTAAGGGTCTTGTAGAGTGCTGTCGGGTCCTGGAGTATTCTGTAGGGTTCCAGAGGGGCTGGTAGGGTTCCGTCGAAATCTGAAGGGTTCCCTAGGGGCCTGTAGAGTCCCGTAGATTTCCGTAGGGGCCTGTAGAGTTATGTAAGTGCCCGCAGGGGTTGGTAGGAGCTGGTAGGGTGCCATATGTTTCCGGAGGGTTGTGTAGGGTTCCGTAGGGGCCTGTGGTGTTCCCTAGGGGCCTGTAGAGTCTCGTACAGTTTCGGTAGGGTCCTGTAGGTTTCCATAAGCGCCCGCAGAGGTCTGAAGGGGCCCGTACTGTTCCGTAAGGATCCATAGGGTTCCGTAGAGCTTCGTAGGTTCCCTAGAGGCCTGTGGAGTACCGCAGGAGCCAGTAGTGTTCCGTAGGGTCCTCTAGGGTTGAGTAAGTGCCCGCAGGAGTCTGTAGGAATCCGTGGGATTCTGTAAGGTTCTGGAGGGTTCTGCAGGGTTCCGTAGGGGCCCGTAGAGTTCCGTAGTGGCTGGTAAAGTTCCCTAGGGCCCTGTACCGTTCCGTAACTGCCTGCAAGGGTCTTTAGGCTTCCGTAGGGGCTGGTAGGGTTCCATAAAGTTCCGTGGGTTCCTGCAGAGTTCTGCAAGTGCCCGCAAGGGCCTGTAGGGGCGCACAGTGTTTCTGCCAGGTTCCGTAGAGTTCAGTAGGGGCCATATTTTTCTGTAGTGGCTGGTAGTATTCTGTAGGGGTCTGTAGGTTTCCGTAGGCACCTGCAGTGTTCTGTAGGAGCCCATAGGGTTTTAGTGAGGTTCCGTTGTGTTGCTAAGGGTCTTGTAGAGTGCTGTCGGGTCCTGGAGTATTCTGTAGGGTTCCAGAGGGGCTCGTAGGGTTCCGTCGAAATCTGTAGGGTTCCCTAGGGGCCCATAGAGTCCCGTAGATTTCCGTAGGGACCTGTAGGGTTGTGTAAGTGCCCGCAGAAGTCTGTAGGAGTCTGTGGGATTCTGTAAGGTTCCGGAGGGTTCTGCAGGGTTCCGTAGGGGCCCGTAGAGTTCCGTAGTGGCTGGTAAAGTTCCGTAGGGCCCTGTGGGGTTCTGTATGGACCTGTAGGGTTCCGTAGGGGCCTGCAGGGTTCCGTAAGTGCCCGCAGGTGTCTGTAGGGTTCCGTCGGGGTCTGTAGGGTTCCGTAGGCACCTGCAGTGTTCTGTAGGAGCCCATAGGGTTTTAGTGAGGTTCCGTTGTGTTGCTAAGGGTCTTGTAGAGTGCTGTCGGGTCCTGGAGTATTCTGTAGGGTTCCAGAGGGCCTCATAGGGTTCCATCGAAATCTGAAGGGTTCCCTAGGGGCCCATAGAGTCCCGTAGATTTCCGTAGGGACCTGTAGGGTTGTGTAAGTGCCCGCAGGGGTTGGTAGGAGTCTGTGGGATTCTGTAAGGTTCTGGAGGGTTCTGCAGGGTTCCGTAGGGACCCGTAGAGTTCCGTAGTGGCTGGTAAAGTTCCGTAGGGCCCTGTGGGGTTCTGTATGGACCTGTAGGGTTCCGTAGGGGCCTGCAGGGTTCCATAAGTGCCCGCAGGTGTCTGTAGGGTTCCGTAGGGGTCTGTAGGGTTCCGTAGGCACCTGCAGTGTTCTGTAGGAGCCCATAGGGTTTTAGTGAGGTTCTGTTGTGTTGCTAAGGGTCTTGTAGAGTGCTGTCGGGTCCTGGAGTATTCTGTAGGGTTCCAGAGGGGCTGGTAGGGTTCCGTCGAAATCTGAAGGGTTCCCTAGGGGCCTGTAGAGTCCCGTAGATTTCCGTAGGGGCCTGTAGAGTTATGTAAGTGCCCGCAGGGGTTGGTAGGAGCTGGTAGGGTGCCATATGTTTCCGGAGGGTTGTGTAGGGTTCCGTAGGGGCCTGTGGTGTTCCCTAGGGGCCTGTAGAGTCTCGTACAGTTTCGGTAGGGTCCTGTAGGTTTCCATAAGCGCCCGCAGAGGTCTGAAGGGGCCCGTACTGTTCCGTAAGGATCCATAGGGTTCCGTAGAGCTTCGTAGGTTCCCTAGAGGCCTCTGGAGTACCGCAGGAGCCAGTAGTGTTCCGTAGGGTCCTCTAGGGTTGAGTAAGTGCCCGCAGGAGTCTGTAGGAATCCGTGGGATTCTGTAAGGTTCTGGAGGGTTCTGCAGGGTTCCGTAGGGGCCCGTAGAGTTCCGTAGTGGCTGGTAAAGTTCCGTAGGGCCCTGTGGGGTTCTGTATGGACCTGTAGGGTTCCGTAGGGGCCTGCAGGGTTCCGTAAGTGCCCGCAGGTGTCTGTAGGGTTCCGTAGGGGTCTGTAGGGTTCCGTAGGCACCTGCAGTGTTCTGTAGGAGCCCATAGGGTTTTAGTGAGGTTCCGTTGTGTTGCTAAGGGTCTTGTAGAGTGCTGTCGGGTCCTGGAGTATTCTGTAGGGTTCCAGAGGGCCTCATAGGGTTCCATCGAAATCTGAAGGGTTCCCTAGGGGCCCATAGAGTCCCGTAGATTTCCGTAGGGACCTGTAGGGTTGTGTAAGTGCCCGCAGAAGTCTGTAGGAGTCTGTGGGATTCTGTAAGGTTCCGGAGGGTTCTGCAGGGTTCCGTAGGGGCCCGTAGAGTTCCGTAGTGGCTGGTAAAGTTCCGTAGGGCCCTGTGGGGTTCTGTATGGACCTGTAGGGTTCCGTAGGGGCCTGCAGGGTTCCGTAAGTGCCCGCAGGTGTCTGTAGGGTTCCGTCGGGGTCTGTAGGGTTCCGTAGGCACCTGCAGTGTTCTGTAGGAGCCCATAGGGTTTTAGTGAGGTTCCGTTGTGTTGCTAAGGGTCTTGTAGAGTGCTGTCGGGTCCTGGAGTATTCTGTAGGGTTCCAGAGGGCCTCATAGGGTTCCATCGAAATCTGAAGGGTTCCCTAGGGGCCCATAGAGTCCCGTAGATTTCCGTAGGGACCTGTAGGGTTGTGTAAGTGCCCGCAGGGGTTGGTAGGAGTCTGTGGGATTCTGTAAGGTTCTGGAGGGTTCTGCAGGGTTCCGTAGGGACCCGTAGAGTTCCGTAGTGGCTGGTAAAGTTCCGTAGGGCCCTGTGGGGTTCTGTATGGACCTGTAGGGTTCCGTAGGGGCCTGCAGGGTTCCATAAGTGCCCGCAGGTGTCTGTAGGGTTCCGTAGGGGTCTGTAGGGTTCCGTAGGCACCTGCAGTGTTCTGTAGGAGCCCATAGGGTTTTAGTGAGGTTCTGTTGTGTTGCTAAGGGTCTTGTAGAGTGCTGTCGGGTCCTGGAGTATTCTGTAGGGTTCCAGAGGGGCTGGTAGGGTTCCGTCGAAATCTGAAGGGTTCCCTAGGGGCCTGTAGAGTCCCGTAGATTTCCGTAGGGGCCTGTAGAGTTATGTAAGTGCCCGCAGGGGTTGGTAGGAGCTGGTAGGGTGCCATATGTTTCCGGAGGGTTGTGTAGGGTTCCGTAGGGGCCTGTGGTGTTCCCTAGGGGCCTGTAGAGTCTCGTACAGTTTCGGTAGGGTCCTGTAGGTTTCCATAAGCGCCCGCAGAGGTCTGAAGGGGCCCGTACTGTTCCGTAAGGATCCATAGGGTTCCGTAGAGCTTCGTAGGTTCCCTAGAGGCCTCTGGAGTACCGCAGGAGCCAGTAGTGTTCCGTAGGGTCCTCTAGGGTTGAGTAAGTGCCCGCAGGAGTCTGTAGGAATCCGTGGGATTCTGTAAGGTTCTGGAGGGTTCTGCAGGGTTCCGTAGGGGCCCGTAGAGTTCCGTAGTGGCTGGTAAAGTTCCGTAGGGCCCTGTGGGGTTCTGTATGGACCTGTAGGGTTCCGTAGGGGCCTGCAGGGTTCCGTAAGTGCCCGCAGGTGTCTGTAGGGTTCCGTCGGGGTCTGTAGGGTTCCGTAGGCACCTGCAGTGTTCTGTAGGAGCCCATAGGGTTTTAGTGAGGTTCCGTTGTGTTGCTAAGGGTCTTGTAGAGTGCTGTCGGGTCCTGGAGTATTCTGTAGGGTTCCAGAGGGCCTCATAGGGTTCCATCGAAATCTGAAGGGTTCCCTAGGGGCCCATAGAGTCCCGTAGATTTCCGTAGGGACCTGTAGGGTTGTGTAAGTGCCCGCAGGGGTTGGTAGGAGTCTGTGGGATTCTGTAAGGTTCTGGAGGGTTCTGCAGGGTTCCGTAGGGACCCGTAGAGTTCCGTAGTGGCTGGTAAAGTTCCGTAGGGCCCTGTGGGGTTCTGTATGGACCTGTAGGGTTCCGTAGGGGCCTGCAGGGTTCCATAAGTGCCCGCAGGTGTCTGTAGGGTTCCGTAGGGGTCTGTAGGGTTCCGTAGGCACCTGCAGTGTTCTGTAGGAGCCCATAGGGTTTTAGTGAGGTTCTGTTGTGTTGCTAAGGGTCTTGTAGAGTGCTGTCGGGTCCTGGAGTATTCTGTAGGGTTCCAGAGGGGCTGGTAGGGTTCCGTCGAAATCTGAAGGGTTCCCTAGGGGCCTGTAGAGTCCCGTAGATTTCCGTAGGGGCCTGTAGAGTTATGTAAGTGCCCGCAGGGGTTGGTAGGAGCTGGTAGGGTGCCATATGTTTCCGGAGGGTTGTGTAGGGTTCCGTAGGGGCCTGTGGTGTTCCCTAGGGGCCTGTAGAGTCTCGTACAGTTTCGGTAGGGTCCTGTAGGTTTCCATAAGCGCCCGCAGAGGTCTGAAGGGGCCCGTACTGTTCCGTAAGGATCCATAGGGTTCCGTAGAGCTTCGTAGGTTCCCTAGAGGCCTCTGGAGTACCGCAGGAGCCAGTAGTGTTCCGTAGGGTCCTCTAGGGTTGAGTAAGTGCCCGCAGGAGTCTGTAGGAATCCGTGGGATTCTGTAAGGTTCTGGAGGGTTCTGCAGGGTTCCGTAGGGGCCCGTAGAGTTCCGTAGTGGCTGGTAAAGTTCCCTAGGGCCCTGTACCGTTCCGTAACTGCCTGCAAGGGTCTTTAGGCTTCCGTAGGGGCTGGTAGGGTTCCATAAAGTTCCGTGGGTTCCTGCAGAGTTCTGCAAGTGCCCGCAAGGGCCTGTAGGGGCGCACAGTGTTTCTGCCAGGTTCCGTAGAGTTCCGTAGGGGCCATATTTTTCTGTAGTGGCTGGTAGTATTCTGTAGGGGTCTGTAGGTTTCCGTAGGCACCTGCAGTGTTCTGTAGGAGCCCATAGGGTTTTAGTGAGGTTCCGTTGTGTTGCTAAGGGTCTTGTAGAGTGCTGTCGGGTCCTGGAGTATTCTGTAGGGTTCCAGAGGGGCTCGTAGGGTTCCGTCGAAATCTGTAGGGTTCCCTAGGGGCCCATAGAGTCCCGTAGATTTCCGTAGGGACCTGTAGGGTTGTGTAAGTGCCCGCAGAAGTCTGTAGGAGTCTGTGGGATTCTGTAAGGTTCCGGAGGGTTCTGCAGGGTTCCGTAGGGGCCCGTAGAGTTCCGTAGTGGCTGGTAAAGTTCCGTAGGGCCCTGTGGGGTTCTGTATGGACCTGTAGGGTTCCGTAGGGGCCTGCAGGGTTCCGTAAGTGCCCGCAGGTGTCTGTAGGGTTCCGTAGGGGTCTGTAGGGTTCCGTAGGCACCTGCAGTGTTCTGTAGGAGCCCATAGGGTTTTAGTGAGGTTCCGTTGTGTTGCTAAGGGTCTTGTAGAGTGCTGTCGGGTCCTGGAGTATTCTGTAGGGTTCCAGAGGGCCTCATAGGGTTCCATCGAAATCTGAAGGGTTCCCTAGGGGCCCATAGAGTCCCGTAGATTTCCGTAGGGACCTGTAGGGTTGTGTAAGTGCCCGCAGGGGTTGGTAGGAGTCTGTGGGATTCTGTAAGGTTCTGGAGGGTTCTGCAGGGTTCCGTAGGGACCCGTAGAGTTCCGTAGTGGCTGGTAAAGTTCCGTAGGGCCCTGTGGGGTTCTGTATGGACCTGTAGGGTTCCGTAGGGGCCTGCAGGGTTCCATAAGTGCCCGCAGGTGTCTGTAGGGTTCCGTAGGGGTCTGTAGGGTTCCGTAGGCACCTGCAGTGTTCTGTAGGAGCCCATAGGGTTTTAGTGAGGTTCTGTTGTGTTGCTAAGGGTCTTGTAGAGTGCTGTCGGGTCCTGGAGTATTCTGTAGGGTTCCAGAGGGGCTGGTAGGGTTCCGTCGAAATCTGAAGGGTTCCCTAGGGGCCTGTAGAGTCCCGTAGATTTCCGTAGGGGCCTGTAGAGTTATGTAAGTGCCCGCAGGGGTTGGTAGGAGCTGGTAGGGTGCCATATGTTTCCGGAGGGTTGTGTAGGGTTCCGTAGGGGCCTGTGGTGTTCCCTAGGGGCCTGTAGAGTCTCGTACAGTTTCGGTAGGGTCCTGTAGGTTTCCATAAGCGCCCGCAGAGGTCTGAAGGGGCCCGTACTGTTCCGTAAGGATCCATAGGGTTCCGTAGAGCTTCGTAGGTTCCCTAGAGGCCTCTGGAGTACCGCAGGAGCCAGTAGTGTTCCGTAGGGTCCTCTAGGGTTGAGTAAGTGCCCGCAGGAGTCTGTAGGAATCCGTGGGATTCTGTAAGGTTCTGGAGGGTTCTGCAGGGTTCCGTAGGGGCCCGTAGAGTTCCGTAGTGGCTGGTAAAGTTCCCTAGGGCCCTGTACCGTTCCGTAACTGCCTGCAAGGGTCTTTAGGCTTCCGTAGGGGCTGGTAGGGTTCCATAAAGTTCCGTGGGTTCCTGCAGAGTTCTGCAAGTGCCCGCAAGGGCCTGTAGGGGCGCACAGTGTTTCTGCCAGGTTCCGTAGAGTTCCGTAGGGGCCATATTTTTCTGTAGTGGCTGGTAGTATTCTGTAGGGGTCTGTAGGTTTCCGTAGGCACCTGCAGTGTTCTGTAGGAGCCCATAGGGTTTTAGTGAGGTTCCGTTGTGTTGCTAAGGGTCTTGTAGAGTGCTGTCGGGTCCTGGAGTATTCTGTAGGGTTCCAGAGGGGCTCGTAGGGTTCCGTCGAAATCTGTAGGGTTCCCTAGGGGCCCATAGAGTCCCGTAGATTTCCGTAGGGACCTGTAGGGTTGTGTAAGTGCCCGCAGAAGTCTGTAGGAGTCTGTGGGATTCTGTAAGGTTCCGGAGGGTTCTGCAGGGTTCCGTAGGGGCCCGTAGAGTTCCGTAGTGGCTGGTAAAGTTCCGTAGGGCCCTGTGGGGTTCTGTATGGACCTGTAGGGTTCCGTAGGGGCCTGCAGGGTTCCGTAAGTGCCCGCAGGTGTCTGTAGGGTTCCGTAGGGGTCTGTAGGGTTCCGTAGGCACCTGCAGTGTTCTGTAGGAGCCCATAGGGTTTTAGTGAGGTTCCGTTGTGTTGCTAAGGGTCTTGTAGAGTGCTGTCGGGTCCTGGAGTATTCTGTAGGGTTCCAGAGGGCCTCATAGGGTTCCATCGAAATCTGAAGGGTTCCCTAGGGGCCCATAGAGTCCCGTAGATTTCCGTAGGGACCTGTAGGGTTGTGTAAGTGCCCGCAGGGGTTGGTAGGAGTCTGTGGGATTCTGTAAGGTTCTGGAGGGTTCTGCAGGGTTCCGTAGGGACCCGTAGAGTTCCGTAGTGGCTGGTAAAGTTCCGTAGGGCCCTGTGGGGTTCTGTATGGACCTGTAGGGTTCCGTAGGGGCCTGCAGGGTTCCATAAGTGCCCGCAGGTGTCTGTAGGGTTCCGTAGGGGTCTGTAGGGTTCCGTAGGCACCTGCAGTGTTCTGTAGGAGCCCATAGGGTTTTAGTGAGGTTCTGTTGTGTTGCTAAGGGTCTTGTAGAGTGCTGTCGGGTCCTGGAGTATTCTGTAGGGTTCCAGAGGGGCTGGTAGGGTTCCGTCGAAATCTGAAGGGTTCCCTAGGGGCCTGTAGAGGCCCGTAGATTTCCGTAGGGGCCTGTAGAGTTATGTAAGTGCCCGCAGGGGTTGGTAGGAGCTGGTAGGGTGCCATATGTTTCCGGAGGGTTGTGTAGGGTTCCGTAGGGGCCTGTGGTGTTCCCTAGGGGCCTGTAGAGTCTCGTACAGTTTCGGTAGGGTCCTGTAGGTTTCCATAAGCGCCCGCAGAGGTCTGAAGGGGCCCGTACTGTTCCGTAAGGATCCATAGGGTTCCGTAGAGCTTCGTAGGTTCCCTAGAGGCCTCTGGAGTACCGCAGGAGCCAGTAGTGTTCCGTAGGGTCCTCTAGGGTTGAGTAAGTGCCCGCAGGAGTCTGTAGGAATCCGTGGGATTCTGTAAGGTTCTGGAGGGTTCTGCAGGGTTCCGTAGGGGCCCGTAGAGTTCCGTAGTGGCTGGTAAAGTTCCCTAGGGCCCTGTACCGTTCCGTAACTGCCTGCAAGGGTCTTTAGGCTTCCGTAGGGGCTGGTAGGGTTCCATAAAGTTCCGTGGGTTCCTGCAGAGTTCTGCAAGTGCCCGCAAGGGCCTGTAGGGGTGCACAGTGTTTCTGCCAGGTTCCGTAGAGTTCCGTAGGGGCCATATTTTTCTGTAGTGGCTGGTAGTATTCTGTAGGGGTCTGTAGGTTTCCGTAGGCACCTGCAGTGTTCTGTAGGAGCCCATAGGGTTTTAGTGAGGTTCCGTTGTGTTGCTAAGGGTCTTGTAGAGTGCTGTCGGGTCCTGGAGTATTCTGTAGGGTTCCAGAGGGGCTCGTAGGGTTCCGTCGAAATCTGTAGGGTTCCCTAGGGGCCCATAGAGTCCCGTAGATTTCCGTAGGGACCTGTAGGGTTGTGTAAGTGCCCGCAGAAGTCTGTAGGAGTCTGTGGGATTCTGTAAGGTTCCGGAGGGTTCTGCAGGGTTCCGTAGGGGCCCGTAGAGTTCCGTAGTGGCTGGTAAAGTTCCGTAGGGCCCTGTGGGGTTCTGTATGGACCTGTAGGGTTCCGTAGGGGCCTGCAGGGTTCCGTAAGTGCCCGCAGGTGTCTGTAGGGTTCCGTAGGGGTCTGTAGGGTTCCGTAGGCACCTGCAGTGTTCTGTAGGAGCCCATAGGGTTTTAGTGAGGTTCCGTTGTGTTGCTAAGGGTCTTGTAGAGTGCTGTCGGGTCCTGGAGTATTCTGTAGGGTTCCAGAGGGCCTCATAGGGTTCCATCGAAATCTGAAGGGTTCCCTAGGGGCCCATAGAGTCCCGTAGATTTCCGTAGGGACCTGTAGGGTTGTGTAAGTGCCCGCAGGGGTTGGTAGGAGTCTGTGGGATTCTGTAAGGTTCTGGAGGGTTCTGCAGGGTTCCGTAGGGACCCGTAGAGTTCCGTAGTGGCTGGTAAAGTTCCGTAGGGCCCTGTGGGGTTCTGTATGGACCTGTAGGGTTCCGTAGGGGCCTGCAGGGTTCCATAAGTGCCCGCAGGTGTCTGTAGGGTTCCGTAGGGGTCTGTAGGGTTCCGTAGGCACCTGCAGTGTTCTGTAGGAGCCCATAGGGTTTTAGTGAGGTTCTGTTGTGTTGCTAAGGGTCTTGTAGAGTGCTGTCGGGTCCTGGAGTATTCTGTAGGGTTCCAGAGGGGCTGGTAGGGTTCCGTCGAAATCTGAAGGGTTCCCTAGGGGCCTGTAGAGGCCCGTAGATTTCCGTAGGGGCCTGTAGAGTTATGTAAGTGCCCGCAGGGGTTGGTAGGAGCTGGTAGGGTGCCATATGTTTCCGGAGGGTTGTGTAGGGTTCCGTAGGGGCCTGTGGTGTTCCCTAGGGGCCTGTAGAGTCTCGTACAGTTTCGGTAGGGTCCTGTAGGTTTCCATAAGCGCCCGCAGAGGTCTGAAGGGGCCCGTACTGTTCCGTAAGGATCCATAGGGTTCCGTAGAGCTTCGTAGGTTCCCTAGAGGCCTGTGGAGTACCGCAGGAGCCAGTAGTGTTCCGTAGGGTCCTCTAGGGTTGAGTAAGTGCCCGCAGGAGTCTGTAGGAATCCGTGGGATTCTGTAAGGTTCTGGAGGGTTCTGCAGGGTTCCGTAGGGGCCCGTAGAGTTCCGTAGTGGCTGGTAAAGTTCCCTAGGGCCCTGTACCGTTCCGTAACTGCCTGCAAGGGTCTTTAGGCTTCCGTAGGGGCTGGTAGGGTTCCATAAAGTTCCGTGGGTTCCTGCAGAGTTCTGCAAGTGCCCGCAAGGGCCTGTAGGGGCGCACAGTGTTTCTGCCAGGTTCCGTAGAGTTCCGTAGGGGCCATATTTTTCTGTAGTGGCTGGTAGTATTCTGTAGGGGTCTGTAGGTTTCCGTAGGCACCTGCAGTGTTCTGTAGGAGCCCATAGGGTTTTAGTGAGGTTCCGTTGTGTTGCTAAGGGTCTTGTAGAGTGCTGTCGGGTCCTGGAGTATTCTGTAGGGTTCCAGAGGGGCTCGTAGGGTTCCGTCGAAATCTGTAGGGTTCCCTAGGGGCCCATAGAGTCCCGTAGATTTCCGTAGGGACCTGTAGGGTTGTGTAAGTGCCCGCAGAAGTCTGTAGGAGTCTGTGGGATTCTGTAAGGTTCCGGAGGGTTCTGCAGGGTTCCGTAGGGGCCCGTAGAGTTCCGTAGTGGCTGGTAAAGTTCCGTAGGGCCCTGTGGGGTTCTGTATGGACCTGTAGGGTTCCGTAGGGGCCTGCAGGGTTCCGTAAGTGCCCGCAGGTGTCTGTAGGGTTCCGTAGGGGTCTGTAGGGTTCCGTAGGCACCTGCAGTGTTCTGTAGGAGCCCATAGGGTTTTAGTGAGGTTCCGTTGTGTTGCTAAGGGTCTTGTAGAGTGCTGTCGGGTCCTGGAGTATTCTGTAGGGTTCCAGAGGGCCTCATAGGGTTCCATCGAAATCTGAAGGGTTCCCTAGGGGCCCATAGAGTCCCGTAGATTTCCGTAGGGACCTGTAGGGTTGTGTAAGTGCCCGCAGGGGTTGGTAGGAGTCTGTGGGATTCTGTAAGGTTCTGGAGGGTTCTGCAGGGTTCCGTAGGGACCCGTAGAGTTCCGTAGTGGCTGGTAAAGTTCCGTAGGGCCCTGTGGGGTTCTGTATGGACCTGTAGGGTTCCGTAGGGGCCTGCAGGGTTCCATAAGTGCCCGCAGGTGTCTGTAGGGTTCCGTAGGGGTCTGTAGGGTTCCGTAGGCACCTGCAGTGTTCTGTAGGAGCCCATAGGGTTTTAGTGAGGTTCTGTTGTGTTGCTAAGGGTCTTGTAGAGTGCTGTCGGGTCCTGGAGTATTCTGTAGGGTTCCAGAGGGGCTGGTAGGGTTCCGTCGAAATCTGAAGGGTTCCCTAGGGGCCTGTAGAGGCCCGTAGATTTCCGTAGGGGCCTGTAGAGTTATGTAAGTGCCCGCAGGGGTTGGTAGGAGCTGGTAGGGTGCCATATGTTTCCGGAGGGTTGTGTAGGGTTCCGTAGGGGCCTGTGGTGTTCCCTAGGGGCCTGTAGAGTCTCGTACAGTTTCGGTAGGGTCCTGTAGGTTTCCATAAGCGCCCGCAGAGGTCTGAAGGGGCCCGTACTGTTCCGTAAGGATCCATAGGGTTCCGTAGAGCTTCGTAGGTTCCCTAGAGGCCTCTGGAGTACCGCAGGAGCCAGTAGTGTTCCGTAGGGTCCTCTAGGGTTGAGTAAGTGCCCGCAGGAGTCTGTAGGAATCCGTGGGATTCTGTAAGGTTCTGGAGGGTTCTGCAGGGTTCCGTAGGGGCCCGTAGAGTTCCGTAGTGGCTGGTAAAGTTCCCTAGGGCCCTGTACCGTTCCGTAACTGCCTGCAAGGGTCTTTAGGCTTCCGTAGGGGCTGGTAGGGTTCCATAAAGTTCCGTGGGTTCCTGCAGAGTTCTGCAAGTGCCCGCAAGGGCCTGTAGGGGTGCACAGTGTTTCTGCCAGGTTCCGTAGAGTTCCGTAGGGGCCATATTTTTCTGTAGTGGCTGGTAGTATTCTGTAGGGGTCTGTAGGTTTCCGTAGGCACCTGCAGTGTTCTGTAGGAGCCCATAGGGTTTTAGTGAGGTTCCGTTGTGTTGCTAAGGGTCTTGTAGAGTGCTGTCGGGTCCTGGAGTATTCTGTAGGGTTCCAGAGGGGCTCGTAGGGTTCCGTCGAAATCTGTAGGGTTCCCTAGGGGCCCATAGAGTCCCGTAGATTTCCGTAGGGACCTGTAGGGTTGTGTAAGTGCCCGCAGAAGTCTGTAGGAGTCTGTGGGATTCTGTAAGGTTCCGGAGGGTTCTGCAGGGTTCCGTAGGGGCCCGTAGAGTTCCGTAGTGGCTGGTAAAGTTCCGTAGGGCCCTGTGGGGTTCTGTATGGACCTGTAGGGTTCCGTAGGGGCCTGCAGGGTTCCGTAAGTGCCCGCAGGTGTCTGTAGGGTTCCGTAGGGGTCTGTAGGGTTCCGTAGGCACCTGCAGTGTTCTGTAGGAGCCCATAGGGTTTTAGTGAGGTTCCGTTGTGTTGCTAAGGGTCTTGTAGAGTGCTGTCGGGTCCTGGAGTATTCTGTAGGGTTCCAGAGGGCCTCATAGGGTTCCATCGAAATCTGAAGGGTTCCCTAGGGGCCCATAGAGTCCCGTAGATTTCCGTAGGGACCTGTAGGGTTGTGTAAGTGCCCGCAGGGGTTGGTAGGAGTCTGTGGGATTCTGTAAGGTTCTGGAGGGTTCTGCAGGGTTCCGTAGGGACCCGTAGAGTTCCGTAGTGGCTGGTAAAGTTCCGTAGGGCCCTGTGGGGTTCTGTATGGACCTGTAGGGTTCCGTAGGGGCCTGCAGGGTTCCATAAGTGCCCGCAGGTGTCTGTAGGGTTCCGTAGGGGTCTGTAGGGTTCCGTAGGCACCTGCAGTGTTCTGTAGGAGCCCATAGGGTTTTAGTGAGGTTCTGTTGTGTTGCTAAGGGTCTTGTAGAGTGCTGTCGGGTCCTGGAGTATTCTGTAGGGTTCCAGAGGGGCTGGTAGGGTTCCGTCGAAATCTGAAGGGTTCCCTAGGGGCCTGTAGAGGCCCGTAGATTTCCGTAGGGGCCTGTAGAGTTATGTAAGTGCCCGCAGGGGTTGGTAGGAGCTGGTAGGGTGCCATATGTTTCCGGAGGGTTGTGTAGGGTTCCGTAGGGGCCTGTGGTGTTCCCTAGGGGCCTGTAGAGTCTCGTACAGTTTCGGTAGGGTCCTGTAGGTTTCCATAAGCGCCCGCAGAGGTCTGAAGGGGCCCGTACTGTTCCGTAAGGATCCATAGGGTTCCGTAGAGCTTCGTAGGTTCCCTAGAGGCCTGTGGAGTACCGCAGGAGCCAGTAGTGTTCCGTAGGGTCCTCTAGGGTTGAGTAAGTGCCCGCAGGAGTCTGTAGGAATCCGTGGGATTCTGTAAGGTTCTGGAGGGTTCTGCAGGGTTCCGTAGGGGCCCGTAGAGTTCCGTAGTGGCTGGTAAAGTTCCCTAGGGCCCTGTACCGTTCCGTAACTGCCTGCAAGGGTCTTTAGGCTTCCGTAGGGGCTGGTAGGGTTCCATAAAGTTCCGTGGGTTCCTGCAGAGTTCTGCAAGTGCCCGCAAGGGCCTGTAGGGGCGCACAGTGTTTCTGCCAGGTTCCGTAGAGTTCCGTAGGGGCCATATTTTTCTGTAGTGGCTGGTAGTATTCTGTAGGGGTCTGTAGGTTTCCGTAGGCACCTGCAGTGTTCTGTAGGAGCCCATAGGGTTTTAGTGAGGTTCCGTTGTGTTGCTAAGGGTCTTGTAGAGTGCTGTCGGGTCCTGGAGTATTCTGTAGGGTTCCAGAGGGGCTCGTAGGGTTCCGTCGAAATCTGTAGGGTTCCCTAGGGGCCCATAGAGTCCCGTAGATTTCCGTAGGGACCTGTAGGGTTGTGTAAGTGCCCGCAGAAGTCTGTAGGAGTCTGTGGGATTCTGTAAGGTTCCGGAGGGTTCTGCAGGGTTCCGTAGGGGCCCGTAGAGTTCCGTAGTGGCTGGTAAAGTTCCGTAGGGCCCTGTGGGGTTCTGTATGGACCTGTAGGGTTCCGTAGGGGCCTGCAGGGTTCCGTAAGTGCCCGCAGGTGTCTGTAGGGTTCCGTAGGGGTCTGTAGGGTTCCGTAGGCACCTGCAGTGTTCTGTAGGAGCCCATAGGGTTTTAGTGAGGTTCCGTTGTGTTGCTAAGGGTCTTGTAGAGTGCTGTCGGGTCCTGGAGTATTCTGTAGGGTTCCAGAGGGCCTCATAGGGTTCCATCGAAATCTGAAGGGTTCCCTAGGGGCCCATAGAGTCCCGTAGATTTCCGTAGGGACCTGTAGGGTTGTGTAAGTGCCCGCAGGGGTTGGTAGGAGTCTGTGGGATTCTGTAAGGTTCTGGAGGGTTCTGCAGGGTTCCGTAGGGACCCGTAGAGTTCCGTAGTGGCTGGTAAAGTTCCGTAGGGCCCTGTGGGGTTCTGTATGGACCTGTAGGGTTCCGTAGGGGCCTGCAGGGTTCCATAAGTGCCCGCAGGTGTCTGTAGGGTTCCGTAGGGGTCTGTAGGGTTCCGTAGGCACCTGCAGTGTTCTGTAGGAGCCCATAGGGTTTTAGTGAGGTTCTGTTGTGTTGCTAAGGGTCTTGTAGAGTGCTGTCGGGTCCTGGAGTATTCTGTAGGGTTCCAGAGGGGCTGGTAGGGTTCCGTCGAAATCTGAAGGGTTCCCTAGGGGCCTGTAGAGGCCCGTAGATTTCCGTAGGGGCCTGTAGAGTTATGTAAGTGCCCGCAGGGGTTGGTAGGAGCTGGTAGGGTGCCATATGTTTCCGGAGGGTTGTGTAGGGTTCCGTAGGGGCCTGTGGTGTTCCCTAGGGGCCTGTAGAGTCTCGTACAGTTTCGGTAGGGTCCTGTAGGTTTCCATAAGCGCCCGCAGAGGTCTGAAGGGGCCCGTACTGTTCCGTAAGGATCCATAGGGTTCCGTAGAGCTTCGTAGGTTCCCTAGAGGCCTGTGGAGTACCGCAGGAGCCAGTAGTGTTCCGTAGGGTCCTCTAGGGTTGAGTAAGTGCCCGCAGGAGTCTGTAGGAATCCGTGGGATTCTGTAAGGTTCTGGAGGGTTCTGCAGGGTTCCGTAGGGGCCCGTAGAGTTCCGTAGTGGCTGGTAAAGTTCCCTAGGGCCCTGTACCGTTCCGTAACTGCCTGCAAGGGTCTTTAGGCTTCCGTAGGGGCTGGTAGGGTTCCATAAAGTTCCGTGGGTTCCTGCAGAGTTCTGCAAGTGCCCGCAAGGGCCTGTAGGGGCGCACAGTGTTTCTGCCAGGTTCCGTAGAGTTCCGTAGGGGCCATATTTTTCTGTAGTGGCTGGTAGTATTCTGTAGGGGTCTGTAGGTTTCCGTAGGCACCTGCAGTGTTCTGTAGGAGCCCATAGGGTTTTAGTGAGGTTCCGTTGTGTTGCTAAGGGTCTTGTAGAGTGCTGTCGGGTCCTGGAGTATTCTGTAGGGTTCCAGAGGGGCTCGTAGGGTTCCGTCGAAATCTGTAGGGTTCCCTAGGGGCCCATAGAGTCCCGTAGATTTCCGTAGGGACCTGTAGGGTTGTGTAAGTGCCCGCAGAAGTCTGTAGGAGTCTGTGGGATTCTGTAAGGTTCCGGAGGGTTCTGCAGGGTTCCGTAGGGGCCCGTAGAGTTCCGTAGTGGCTGGTAAAGTTCCGTAGGGCCCTGTGGGGTTCTGTATGGACCTGTAGGGTTCCGTAGGGGCCTGCAGGGTTCCATAAGTGCCCGCAGGTGTCTGTAGGGTTCCGTAGGGGTCTGTAGGGTTCCGTAGGCACCTGCAGTGTTCTGTAGGAGCCCATAGGGTTTTAGTGAGGTTCTGTTGTGTTGCTAAGGGTCTTGTAGAGTGCTGTCGGGTCCTGGAGTATTCTGTAGGGTTCCAGAGGGGCTGGTAGGGTTCCGTCGAAATCTGAAGGGTTCCCTAGGGGCCTGTAGAGGCCCGTAGATTTCCGTAGGGGCCTGTAGAGTTATGTAAGTGCCCGCAGGGGTTGGTAGGAGCTGGTAGGGTGCCATATGTTTCCGGAGGGTTGTGTAGGGTTCCGTAGGGGCCTGTGGTGTTCCCTAGGGGCCTGTAGAGTCTCGTACAGTTTCGGTAGGGTCCTGTAGGTTTCCATAAGCGCCCGCAGAGGTCTGAAGGGGCCCGTACTGTTCCGTAAGGATCCATAGGGTTCCGTAGAGCTTCGTAGGTTCCCTAGAGGCCTCTGGAGTACCGCAGGAGCCAGTAGTGTTCCGTAGGGTCCTCTAGGGTTGAGTAAGTGCCCGCAGGAGTCTGTAGGAATCCGTGGGATTCTGTAAGGTTCTGGAGGGTTCTGCAGGGTTCCGTAGGGGCCCGTAGAGTTCCGTAGTGGCTGGTAAAGTTCCCTAGGGCCCTGTACCGTTCCGTAACTGCCTGCAAGGGTCTTTAGGCTTCCGTAGGGGCTGGTAGGGTTCCATAAAGTTCCGTGGGTTCCTGCAGAGTTCTGCAAGTGCCCGCAAGGGCCTGTAGGGGTGCACAGTGTTTCTGCCAGGTTCCGTAGAGTTCCGTAGGGGCCATATTTTTCTGTAGTGGCTGGTAGTATTCTGTAGGGGTCTGTAGGTTTCCGTAGGCACCTGCAGTGTTCTGTAGGAGCCCATAGGGTTTTAGTGAGGTTCCGTTGTGTTGCTAAGGGTCTTGTAGAGTGCTGTCGGGTCCTGGAGTATTCTGTAGGGTTCCAGAGGGGCTCGTAGGGTTCCGTCGAAATCTGTAGGGTTCCCTAGGGGCCCATAGAGTCCCGTAGATTTCCGTAGGGACCTGTAGGGTTGTGTAAGTGCCCGCAGAAGTCTGTAGGAGTCTGTGGGATTCTGTAAGGTTCCGGAGGGTTCTGCAGGGTTCCGTAGGGGCCCGTAGAGTTCCGTAGTGGCTGGTAAAGTTCCGTAGGGCCCTGTGGGGTTCTGTATGGACCTGTAGGGTTCCGTAGGGGCCTGCAGGGTTCCGTAAGTGCCCGCAGGTGTCTGTAGGGTTCCGTAGGGGTCTGTAGGGTTCCGTAGGCACCTGCAGTGTTCTGTAGGAGCCCATAGGGTTTTAGTGAGGTTCCGTTGTGTTGCTAAGGGTCTTGTAGAGTGCTGTCGGGTCCTGGAGTATTCTGTAGGGTTCCAGAGGGCCTCATAGGGTTCCATCGAAATCTGAAGGGTTCCCTAGGGGCCCATAGAGTCCCGTAGATTTCCGTAGGGACCTGTAGGGTTGTGTAAGTGCCCGCAGGGGTTGGTAGGAGTCTGTGGGATTCTGTAAGGTTCTGGAGGGTTCTGCAGGGTTCCGTAGGGACCCGTAGAGTTCCGTAGTGGCTGGTAAAGTTCCGTAGGGCCCTGTGGGGTTCTGTATGGACCTGTAGGGTTCCGTAGGGGCCTGCAGGGTTCCATAAGTGCCCGCAGGTGTCTGTAGGGTTCCGTAGGGGTCTGTAGGGTTCCGTAGGCACCTGCAGTGTTCTGTAGGAGCCCATAGGGTTTTAGTGAGGTTCTGTTGTGTTGCTAAGGGTCTTGTAGAGTGCTGTCGGGTCCTGGAGTATTCTGTAGGGTTCCAGAGGGGCTGGTAGGGTTCCGTCGAAATCTGAAGGGTTCCCTAGGGGCCTGTAGAGGCCCGTAGATTTCCGTAGGGGCCTGTAGAGTTATGTAAGTGCCCGCAGGGGTTGGTAGGAGCTGGTAGGGTGCCATATGTTTCCGGAGGGTTGTGTAGGGTTCCGTAGGGGCCTGTGGTGTTCCCTAGGGGCCTGTAGAGTCTCGTACAGTTTCGGTAGGGTCCTGTAGGTTTCCATAAGCGCCCGCAGAGGTCTGAAGGGGCCCGTACTGTTCCGTAAGGATCCATAGGGTTCCGTAGAGCTTCGTAGGTTCCCTAGAGGCCTGTGGAGTACCGCAGGAGCCAGTAGTGTTCCGTAGGGTCCTCTAGGGTTGAGTAAGTGCCCGCAGGAGTCTGTAGGAATCCGTGGGATTCTGTAAGGTTCTGGAGGGTTCTGCAGGGTTCCGTAGGGGCCCGTAGAGTTCCGTAGTGGCTGGTAAAGTTCCCTAGGGCCCTGTACCGTTCCGTAACTGCCTGCAAGGGTCTTTAGGCTTCCGTAGGGGCTGGTAGGGTTCCATAAAGTTCCGTGGGTTCCTGCAGAGTTCTGCAAGTGCCCGCAAGGGCCTGTAGGGGCGCACAGTGTTTCTGCCAGGTTCCGTAGAGTTCCGTAGGGGCCATATTTTTCTGTAGTGGCTGGTAGTATTCTGTAGGGGTCTGTAGGTTTCCGTAGGCACCTGCAGTGTTCTGTAGGAGCCCATAGGGTTTTAGTGAGGTTCCGTTGTGTTGCTAAGGGTCTTGTAGAGTGCTGTCGGGTCCTGGAGTATTCTGTAGGGTTCCAGAGGGGCTCGTAGGGTTCCGTCGAAATCTGTAGGGTTCCCTAGGGGCCCATAGAGTCCCGTAGATTTCCGTAGGGACCTGTAGGGTTGTGTAAGTGCCCGCAGAAGTCTGTAGGAGTCTGTGGGATTCTGTAAGGTTCCGGAGGGTTCTGCAGGGTTCCGTAGGGGCCCGTAGAGTTCCGTAGTGGCTGGTAAAGTTCCGTAGGGCCCTGTGGGGTTCTGTATGGACCTGTAGGGTTCCGTAGGGGCCTGCAGGGTTCCGTAAGTGCCCGCAGGTGTCTGTAGGGTTCCGTAGGGGTCTGTAGGGTTCCGTAGGCACCTGCAGTGTTCTGTAGGAGCCCATAGGGTTTTAGTGAGGTTCCGTTGTGTTGCTAAGGGTCTTGTAGAGTGCTGTCGGGTCCTGGAGTATTCTGTAGGGTTCCAGAGGGCCTCATAGGGTTCCATCGAAATCTGAAGGGTTCCCTAGGGGCCCATAGAGTCCCGTAGATTTCCGTAGGGACCTGTAGGGTTGTGTAAGTGCCCGCAGGGGTTGGTAGGAGTCTGTGGGATTCTGTAAGGTTCTGGAGGGTTCTGCAGGGTTCCGTAGGGACCCGTAGAGTTCCGTAGTGGCTGGTAAAGTTCCGTAGGGCCCTGTGGGGTTCTGTATGGACCTGTAGGGTTCCGTAGGGGCCTGCAGGGTTCCATAAGTGCCCGCAGGTGTCTGTAGGGTTCCGTAGGGGTCTGTAGGGTTCCGTAGGCACCTGCAGTGTTCTGTAGGAGCCCATAGGGTTTTAGTGAGGTTCTGTTGTGTTGCTAAGGGTCTTGTAGAGTGCTGTCGGGTCCTGGAGTATTCTGTAGGGTTCCAGAGGGGCTGGTAGGGTTCCGTCGAAATCTGAAGGGTTCCCTAGGGGCCTGTAGAGGCCCGTAGATTTCCGTAGGGGCCTGTAGAGTTATGTAAGTGCCCGCAGGGGTTGGTAGGAGCTGGTAGGGTGCCATATGTTTCCGGAGGGTTGTGTAGGGTTCCGTAGGGGCCTGTGGTGTTCCCTAGGGGCCTGTAGAGTCTCGTACAGTTTCGGTAGGGTCCTGTAGGTTTCCATAAGCGCCCGCAGAGGTCTGAAGGGGCCCGTACTGTTCCGTAAGGATCCATAGGGTTCCGTAGAGCTTCGTAGGTTCCCTAGAGGCCTGTGGAGTAGCGCAGGAGCCAGTAGTGTTCCGTAGGGTCCTCTAGGGTTGAGTAAGTGCCCGCAGGAGTCTGTAGGAATCCGTGGGATTCTGTAAGGTTCTGGAGGGTTCTGCAGGGTTCCGTAGGGGCCCGTAGAGTTCCGTAGTGGCTGGTAAAGTTCCCTAGGGCCCTGTACCGTTCCGTAACTGCCTGCAAGGGTCTTTAGGCTTCCGTAGGGGCTGGTAGGGTTCCATAAAGTTCCGTGGGTTCCTGCAGAGTTCTGCAAGTGCCCGCAAGGGCCTGTAGGGGCGCACAGTGTTTCTGCCAGGTTCCGTAGAGTTCCGTAGGGGCCATATTTTTCTGTAGTGGCTGGTAGTATTCTGTAGGGGTCTGTAGGTTTCCGTAGGCACCTGCAGTGTTCTGTAGGAGCCCATAGGGTTTTAGTGAGGTTCCGTTGTGTTGCTAAGGGTCTTGTAGAGTGCTGTCGGGTCCTGGAGTATTCTGTAGGGTTCCAGAGGGGCTCGTAGGGTTCCGTCGAAATCTGTAGGGTTCCCTAGGGGCCCATAGAGTCCCGTAGATTTCCGTAGGGACCTGTAGGGTTGTGTAAGTGCCCGCAGAAGTCTGTAGGAGTCTGTGGGATTCTGTAAGGTTCCGGAGGGTTCTGCAGGGTTCCGTAGGGGCCCGTAGAGTTCCGTAGTGGCTGGTAAAGTTCCGTAGGGCCCTGTGGGGTTCTGTATGGACCTGTAGGGTTCCGTAGGGGCCTGCAGGGTTCCGTAAGTGCCCGCAGGTGTCTGTAGGGTTCCGTAGGGGTCTGTAGGGTTCCGTAGGCACCTGCAGTGTTCTGTAGGAGCCCATAGGGTTTTAGTGAGGTTCCGTTGTGTTGCTAAGGGTCTTGTAGAGTGCTGTCGGGTCCTGGAGTATTCTGTAGGGTTCCAGAGGGGCTGGTAGGGTTCCGTCGAAATCTGAAGGGTTCCCTAGGAGCCTGTAGAGGCCCGTAGATTTCCGTAGGGGCCTGTAGAGTTATGTAAGTGCCCGCAGGGGTTGGTAGGAGCTGGTAGGGTGCCATATGTTTCCGGAGGGTTGTGTAGGGTTCCGTAGGGGCCTGTGGTGTTCCCTAGGGGCCTGTAGAGTCTCGTACAGTTTCGGTAGGGTCCTGTAGGTTTCCATAAGCGCCCGCAGAGGTCTGAAGGGGCCCGTACTGTTCCGTAAGGATCCATAGGGTTCCGTAGAGCTTCGTAGGTTCCCTAGAGGCCTGTGGAGTACCGCAGGAGCCAGTAGTGTTCCATAGGGTCCTCTAGGGTTGAGTAAGTGCCCGCAGGAGTCTGTAGGAATCCGTGGGATTCTGTAAGGTTCTGGAGGGTTCTGCAGGGTTCCGTAGGGGCCCGTAGAGTTCCGTAGTGGCTGGTAAAGTTCCCTAGGGCCCTGTACCGTTCCGTAACTGTCTGCAAGGGTCTTTAGGCTTCCGTAGGGGCTGGTAGGGTTCCATAAAGTTCCGTGGGTTCCTGCAGAGTTCTGCAAGTGCCCGCAAGGGCCTGTAGGGGCGCACAGTGTTTCTGCCAGGTTCCGTAGAGTTCCGTAGGGGCCATATTTTTCTGTAGTGGCTGGTAGTATTCTGTAGGGGTCTGTAGGTTTCCGTAGGCACCTGCAGTGTTCTGTAGGAGCCCATAGGGTTTTAGTGAGGTTCCGTTGTGTTGCTAAGGGTCTTGTAGAGTGCTGTCGGGTCCTGGAGTATTCTGTAGGGTTCCAGAGGGGCTCGTAGGGTTCCGTCGAAATCTGTAGGGTTCCCTAGGGGCCCATAGAGTCCCGTAGATTTCCGTAGGGACCTGTAGGGTTGTGTAAGTGCCCGCAGAAGTCTGTAGGAGTCTGTGGGATTCTGTAAGGTTCCGGAGGGTTCTGCAGGGTTCCGTAGGGGCCCGTAGAGTTCCGTAGTGGCTGGTAAAGTTCCGTAGGGCCCTGTGGGGTTCTGTATGGACCTGTAGGGTTCCGTAGGGGCCTGCAGGGTTCCGTAAGTGCCCGCAGGTGTCTGTAGGGTTCCGTAGGGGTCTGTAGGGTTCCGTAGGCACCTGCAGTGTTCTGTAGGAGCCCATAGGGTTTTAGTGAGGTTCTGTTGTGTTGCTAAGGGTCTTGTAGAGTGCTGTCGGGTCCTGGAGTATTCTGTAGGGTTCCAGAGGGGCTGGTAGGGTTCCGTCGAAATCTGAAGGGTTCCCTAGGGGCCTGTAGAGGCCCGTAGATTTCCGTAGGGGCCTGTAGAGTTATGTAAGTGCCCGCAGGGGTTGGTAGGAGCTGGTAGGGTGCCATATGTTTCCGGAGGGTTGTGTAGGGTTCCGTAGGGGCCTGTGGTGTTCCCTAGGGGCCTGTAGAGTCTCGTACAGTTTCGGTAGGGTCCTGTAGGTTTCCATAAGCGCCCGCAGAGGTCTGAAGGGGCCCGTACTGTTCCGTAAGGATCCATAGGGTTCCGTAGAGCTTCGTAGGTTCCCTAGAGGCCTGTGGAGTACCGCAGGAGCCAGTAGTGTTCCGTAGGGTCCTCTAGGGTTGAGTAAGTGCCCGCAGGAGTCTGTAGGAATCCGTGGGATTCTGTAAGGTTCTGGAGGGTTCTGCAGGGTTCCGTAGGGGCCCGTAGAGTTCCGTAGTGGCTGGTAAAGTTCCCTAGGGCCCTGTACCGTTCCGTAACTGCCTGCAAGGGTCTTTAGGCTTCCGTAGGGGCTGGTAGGGTTCCATAAAGTTCCGTGGGTTCCTGCAGAGTTCTGCAAGTGCCCGCAAGGGCCTGTAGGGGCGCACAGTGTTTCTGCCAGGTTCCGTAGAGTTCCGTAGGGGCCATATTTTTCTGTAGTGGCTGGTAGTATTCTGTAGGGGTCTGTAGGTTTCCGTAGGCACCTGCAGTGTTCTGTAGGAGCCCATAGGGTTTTAGTGAGGTTCCGTTGTGTTGCTAAGGGTCTTGTAGAGTGCTGTCGGGTCCTGGAGTATTCTGTAGGGTTCCAGAGGGGCTCGTAGGGTTCCGTCGAAATCTGTAGGGTTCCCTAGGGGCCCATAGAGTCCCGTAGATTTCCGTAGGGACCTGTAGGGTTGTGTAAGTGCCCGCAGAAGTCTGTAGGAGTCTGTGGGATTCTGTAAGGTTCCGGAGGGTTCTGCAGGGTTCCGTAGGGGCCCGTAGAGTTCCGTAGTGGCTGGTAAAGTTCCGTAGGGCCCTGTGGGGTTCTGTATGGACCTGTAGGGTTCCGTAGGGGCCTGCAGGGTTCCGTAAGTGCCCGCAGGTGTCTGTAGGGTTCCGTAGGGGTCTGTAGGGTTCCGTAGGCACCTGCAGTGTTCTGTAGGAGCCCATAGGGTTTTAGTGAGGTTCCGTTGTGTTGCTAAGGGTCTTGTAGAGTGCTGTCGGGTCCTGGAGTATTCTGTAGGGTTCCAGAGGGCCTCATAGGGTTCCATCGAAATCTGAAGGGTTCCCTAGGGGCCCATAGAGTCCCGTAGATTTCCGTAGGGACCTGTAGGGTTGTGTAAGTGCCCGCAGGGGTTGGTAGGAGTCTGTGGGATTCTGTAAGGTTCTGGAGGGTTCTGCAGGGTTCCGTAGGGACCCGTAGAGTTCCGTAGTGGCTGGTAAAGTTCCGTAGGGCCCTGTGGGGTTCTGTATGGACCTGTAGGGTTCCGTAGGGGCCTGCAGGGTTCCATAAGTGCCCGCAGGTGTCTGTAGGGTTCCGTAGGGGTCTGTAGGGTTCCGTAGGCACCTGCAGTGTTCTGTAGGAGCCCATAGGGTTTTAGTGAGGTTCTGTTGTGTTGCTAAGGGTCTTGTAGAGTGCTGTCGGGTCCTGGAGTATTCTGTAGGGTTCCAGAGGGGCTGGTAGGGTTCCGTCGAAATCTGAAGGGTTCCCTAGGGGCCTGTAGAGGCCCGTAGATTTCCGTAGGGGCCTGTAGAGTTATGTAAGTGCCCGCAGGGGTTGGTAGGAGCTGGTAGGGTGCCATATGTTTCCGGAGGGTTGTGTAGGGTTCCGTAGGGGCCTGTGGTGTTCCCTAGGGGCCTGTAGAGTCTCGTACAGTTTCGGTAGGGTCCTGTAGGTTTCCATAAGCGCCCGCAGAGGTCTGAAGGGGCCCGTACTGTTCCGTAAGGATCCATAGGGTTCCGTAGAGCTTCGTAGGTTCCCTAGAGGCCTGTGGAGTAGCGCAGGAGCCAGTAGTGTTCCGTAGGGTCCTCTAGGGTTGAGTAAGTGCCCGCAGGAGTCTGTAGGAATCCGTGGGATTCTGTAAGGTTCTGGAGGGTTCTGCAGGGTTCCGTAGGGGCCCGTAGAGTTCCGTAGTGGCTGGTAAAGTTCCCTAGGGCCCTGTACCGTTCCGTAACTGCCTGCAAGGGTCTTTAGGCTTCCGTAGGGGCTGGTAGGGTTCCATAAAGTTCCGTGGGTTCCTGCAGAGTTCTGCAAGTGCCCGCAAGGGCCTGTAGGGGCGCACAGTGTTTCTGCCAGGTTCCGTAGAGTTCCGTAGGGGCCATATTTTTCTGTAGTGGCTGGTAGTATTCTGTAGGGGTCTGTAGGTTTCCGTAGGCACCTGCAGTGTTCTGTAGGAGCCCATAGGGTTTTAGTGAGGTTCCGTTGTGTTGCTAAGGGTCTTGTAGAGTGCTGTCGGGTCCTGGAGTATTCTGTAGGGTTCCAGAGGGGCTCGTAGGGTTCCGTCGAAATCTGTAGGGTTCCCTAGGGGCCCATAGAGTCCCGTAGATTTCCGTAGGGACCTGTAGGGTTGTGTAAGTGCCCGCAGAAGTCTGTAGGAGTCTGTGGGATTCTGTAAGGTTCCGGAGGGTTCTGCAGGGTTCCGTAGGGGCCCGTAGAGTTCCGTAGTGGCTGGTAAAGTTCCGTAGGGCCCTGTGGGGTTCTGTATGGACCTGTAGGGTTCCGTAGGGGCCTGCAGGGTTCCGTAAGTGCCCGCAGGTGTCTGTAGGGTTCCGTAGGGGTCTGTAGGGTTCCGTAGGCACCTGCAGTGTTCTGTAGGAGCCCATAGGGTTTTAGTGAGGTTCCGTTGTGTTGCTAAGGGTCTTGTAGAGTGCTGTCGGGTCCTGGAGTATTCTGTAGGGTTCCAGAGGGCCTCATAGGGTTCCATCGAAATCTGAAGGGTTCCCTAGGGGCCCATAGAGTCCCGTAGATTTCCGTAGGGACCTGTAGGGTTGTGTAAGTGCCCGCAGGGGTTGGTAGGAGTCTGTGGGATTCTGTAAGGTTCTGGAGGGTTCTGCAGGGTTCCGTAGGGACCCGTAGAGTTCCGTAGTGGCTGGTAAAGTTCCGTAGGGCCCTGTGGGGTTCTGTATGGACCTGTAGGGTTCCGTAGGGGCCTGCAGGGTTCCATAAGTGCCCGCAGGTGTCTGTAGGGTTCCGTAGGGGTCTGTAGGGTTCCGTAGGCACCTGCAGTGTTCTGTAGGAGCCCATAGGGTTTTAGTGAGGTTCTGTTGTGTTGCTAAGGGTCTTGTAGAGTGCTGTCGGGTCCTGGAGTATTCTGTAGGGTTCCAGAGGGGCTGGTAGGGTTCCGTCGAAATCTGAAGGGTTCCCTAGGGGCCTGTAGAGGCCCGTAGATTTCCGTAGGGGCCTGTAGAGTTATGTAAGTGCCCGCAGGGGTTGGTAGGAGCTGGTAGGGTGCCATATGTTTCCGGAGGGTTGTGTAGGGTTCCGTAGGGGCCTGTGGTGTTCCCTAGGGGCCTGTAGAGTCTCGTACAGTTTCGGTAGGGTCCTGTAGGTTTCCATAAGCGCCCGCAGAGGTCTGAAGGGGCCCGTACTGTTCCGTAAGGATCCATAGGGTTCCGTAGAGCTTCGTAGGTTCCCTAGAGGCCTGTGGAGTACCGCAGGAGCCAGTAGTGTTCCGTAGGGTCCTCTAGGGTTGAGTAAGTGCCCGCAGGAGTCTGTAGGAATCCGTGGGATTCTGTAAGGTTCTGGAGGGTTCTGCAGGGTTCCGTAGGGGCCCGTAGAGTTCCGTAGTGGCTGGTAAAGTTCCCTAGGGCCCTGTACCGTTCCGTAACTGCCTGCAAGGGTCTTTAGGCTTCCGTAGGGGCTGGTAGGGTTCCATAAAGTTCCGTGGGTTCCTGCAGAGTTCTGCAAGTGCCCGCAAGGGCCTGTAGGGGCGCACAGTGTTTCTGCCAGGTTCCGTAGAGTTCCGTAGGGGCCATATTTTTCTGTAGTGGCTGGTAGTATTCTGTAGGGGTCTGTAGGTTTCCGTAGGCACCTGCAGTGTTCTGTAGGAGCCCATAGGGTTTTAGTGAGGTTCCGTTGTGTTGCTAAGGGTCTTGTAGAGTGCTGTCGGGTCCTGGAGTATTCTGTAGGGTTCCAGAGGGGCTCGTAGGGTTCCGTCGAAATCTGTAGGGTTCCCTAGGGGCCCATAGAGTCCCGTAGATTTCCGTAGGGACCTGTAGGGTTGTGTAAGTGCCCGCAGAAGTCTGTAGGAGTCTGTGGGATTCTGTAAGGTTCCGGAGGGTTCTGCAGGGTTCCGTAGGGGCCCGTAGAGTTCCGTAGTGGCTGGTAAAGTTCCGTAGGGCCCTGTGGGGTTCTGTATGGACCTGTAGGGTTCCGTAGGGGCCTGCAGGGTTCCGTAAGTGCCCGCAGGTGTCTGTAGGGTTCCGTAGGGGTCTGTAGGGTTCCGTAGGCACCTGCAGTGTTCTGTAGGAGCCCATAGGGTTTTCGTGAGGTTCCGTTGTGTTGCTAAGGGTCTTGTAGAGTGCTGTCGGGTCCTGGAGTATTCTGTAGGGTTCCAGAGGGCCTCATAGGGTTCCATCGAAATCTGAAGGGTTCCCTAGGGGCCTGTAGAGGCCCGTAGATTTCCGTAGGGGCCTGTAGAGTTATGTAAGTGCCCGCAGGGGTTGGTAGGAGTCTGTGGGATTCTGTAAGGTTCTGGAGGGTTCTGCAGGGTTCCGTAGGGACCCGTAGAGTTCCGTAGTGGCTGGTAAAGTTCCGTAGGGCCCTGTGGGGTTCTGTATGGACCTGTAGGGTTCCGTAGGGGCCTGCAGGGTTCCATAAGTGCCCGCAGGTGTCTGTAGGGTTCCGTAGGGGTCTGTAGGGTTCCGTAGGCACCTGCAGTGTTCTGTAGGAGCCCATAGGGTTTTAGTGAGGTTCTGTTGTGTTGCTAAGGGTCTTGTAGAGTGCTGTCGGGTCCTGGAGTATTCTGTAGGGTTCCAGAGGGGCTGGTAGGGTTCCGTCGAAATCTGAAGGGTTCCCTAGGGGCCTGTAGAGGCCCGTAGATTTCCGTAGGGGCCTGTAGAGTTATGTAAGTGCCCGCAGGGGTTGGTAGGAGCTGGTAGGGTGCCATATGTTTCTGGAGGGTTGTGTAGGGTTCCGTAGGGGCCTGTGGTGTTCCCTAGGGGCCTGTAGAGTCTCGTACAGTTTCGGTAGGGTCCTGTAGGTTTCCATAAGCGCCCGCAGAGGTCTGAAGGGGCCCGTACTGTTCCGTAAGGATCCATAGGGTTCCGTAGAGCTTCGTAGGTTCCCTAGAGGCCTCTGGAGTACCGCAGGAGCCAGTAGTGTTCCGTAGGGTCCTCTAGGGTTGAGTAAGTGCCCGCAGGAGTCTGTAGGAATCCGTGGGATTCTGTAAGGTTCTGGAGGGTTCTGCAGGGTTCCGTAGGGGCCCGTAGAGTTCCGTAGTGGCTGGTAAAGTTCCCTAGGGCCCTGTACCGTTCCGTAACTGCCTGCAAGGGTCTTTAGGCTTCCGTAGGGGCTGGTAGGGTTCCATAAAGTTCCGTGGGTTCCTGCAGAGTTCTGCAAGTGCCCGCAAGGGCCTGTAGGGGTGCACAGTGTTTCTGCCAGGTTCCGTAGAGTTCCGTAGGGGCCATATTTTTCTGTAGTGGCTGGTAGTATTCTGTAGGGGTCTGTAGGTTTCCGTAGGCACCTGCAGTGTTCTGTAGGAGCCCATAGGGTTTTAGTGAGGTTCCGTTGTGTTGCTAAGGGTCTTGTAGAGTGCTGTCGGGTCCTGGAGTATTCTGTAGGGTTCCAGAGGGGCTCGTAGGGTTCCGTCGAAATCTGTAGGGTTCCCTAGGGGCCCATAGAGTCCCGTAGATTTCCGTAGGGACCTGTAGGGTTGTGTAAGTGCCCGCAGAAGTCTGTAGGAGTCTGTGGGATTCTGTAAGGTTCCGGAGGGTTCTGCAGGGTTCCGTAGGGGCCCGTAGAGTTCCGTAGTGGCTGGTAAAGTTCCGTAGGGCCCTGTGGGGTTCTGTATGGACCTGTAGGGTTCCGTAGGGGCCTGCAGGGTTCCGTAAGTGCCCGCAGGTGTCTGTAGGGTTCCGTAGGGGTCTGTAGGGTTCCGTAGGCACCTGCAGTGTTCTGTAGGAGCCCATAGGGTTTTAGTGAGGTTCCGTTGTGTTGCTAAGGGTCTTGTAGAGTGCTGTCGGGTCCTGGAGTATTCTGTAGGGTTCCAGAGGGCCTCATAGGGTTCCATCGAAATCTGAAGGGTTCCCTAGGGGCCCATAGAGTCCCGTAGATTTCCGTAGGGACCTGTAGGGTTGTGTAAGTGCCCGCAGGGGTTGGTAGGAGTCTGTGGGATTCTGTAAGGTTCTGGAGGGTTCTGCAGGGTTCCGTAGGGACCCGTAGAGTTCCGTAGTGGCTGGTAAAGTTCCGTAGGGCCCTGTGGGGTTCTGTATGGACCTGTAGGGTTCCGTAGGGGCCTGCAGGGTTCCATAAGTGCCCGCAGGTGTCTGTAGGGTTCCGTAGGGGTCTGTAGGGTTCCGTAGGCACCTGCAGTGTTCTGTAGGAGCCCATAGGGTTTTAGTGAGGTTCTGTTGTGTTGCTAAGGGTCTTGTAGAGTGCTGTCGGGTCCTGGAGTATTCTGTAGGGTTCCAGAGGGGCTGGTAGGGTTCCGTCGAAATCTGAAGGGTTCCCTAGGGGCCTGTAGAGGCCCGTAGATTTCCGTAGGGGCCTGTAGAGTTATGTAAGTGCCCGCAGGGGTTGGTAGGAGCTGGTAGGGTGCCATATGTTTCCGGAGGGTTGTGTAGGGTTCCGTAGGGGCCTGTGGTGTTCCCTAGGGGCCTGTAGAGTCTCGTACAGTTTCGGTAGGGTCCTGTAGGTTTCCATAAGCGCCCGCAGAGGTCTGAAGGGGCCCGTACTGTTCCGTAAGGATCCATAGGGTTCCGTAGAGCTTCGTAGGTTCCCTAGAGGCCTGTGGAGTACCGCAGGAGCCAGTAGTGTTCCGTAGGGTCCTCTAGGGTTGAGTAAGTGCCCGCAGGAGTCTGTAGGAATCCGTGGGATTCTGTAAGGTTCTGGAGGGTTCTGCAGGGTTCCGTAGGGGCCCGTAGAGTTCCGTAGTGGCTGGTAAAGTTCCCTAGGGCCCTGTACCGTTCCGTAACTGCCTGCAAGGGTCTTTAGGCTTCCGTAGGGGCTGGTAGGGTTCCATAAAGTTCCGTGGGTTCCTGCAGAGTTCTGCAAGTGCCCGCAAGGGCCTGTAGGGGCGCACAGTGTTTCTGCCAGGTTCCGTAGAGTTCCGTAGGGGCCATATTTTTCTGTAGTGGCTGGTAGTATTCTGTAGGGGTCTGTAGGTTTCCGTAGGCACCTGCAGTGTTCTGTAGGAGCCCATAGGGTTTTAGTGAGGTTCCGTTGTGTTGCTAAGGGTCTTGTAGAGTGCTGTCGGGTCCTGGAGTATTCTGTAGGGTTCCAGAGGGGCTCGTAGGGTTCCGTCGAAATCTGTAGGGTTCCCTAGGGGCCCATAGAGTCCCGTAGATTTCCGTAGGGACCTGTAGGGTTGTGTAAGTGCCCGCAGAAGTCTGTAGGAGTCTGTGGGATTCTGTAAGGTTCCGGAGGGTTCTGCAGGGTTCCGTAGGGGCCCGTAGAGTTCCGTAGTGGCTGGTAAAGTTCCGTAGGGCCCTGTGGGGTTCTGTATGGACCTGTAGGGTTCCGTAGGGGCCTGCAGGGTTCCGTAAGTGCCCGCAGGTGTCTGTAGGGTTCCGTAGGGGTCTGTAGGGTTCCGTAGGCACCTGCAGTGTTCTGTAGGAGCCCATAGGGTTTTAGTGAGGTTCCGTTGTGTTGCTAAGGGTCTTGTAGAGTGCTGTCGGGTCCTGGAGTATTCTGTAGGGTTCCAGAGGGCCTCATAGGGTTCCATCGAAATCTGAAGGGTTCCCTAGGGGCCCATAGAGTCCCGTAGATTTCCGTAGGGACCTGTAGGGTTGTGTAAGTGCCCGCAGGGGTTGGTAGGAGTCTGTGGGATTCTGTAAGGTTCTGGAGGGTTCTGCAGGGTTCCGTAGGGACCCGTAGAGTTCCGTAGTGGCTGGTAAAGTTCCGTAGGGCCCTGTGGGGTTCTGTATGGACCTGTAGGGTTCCGTAGGGGCCTGCAGGGTTCCATAAGTGCCCGCAGGTGTCTGTAGGGTTCCGTAGGGGTCTGTAGGGTTCCGTAGGCACCTGCAGTGTTCTGTAGGAGCCCATAGGGTTTTAGTGAGGTTCTGTTGTGTTGCTAAGGGTCTTGTAGAGTGCTGTCGGGTCCTGGAGTATTCTGTAGGGTTCCAGAGGGGCTGGTAGGGTTCCGTCGAAATCTGAAGGGTTCCCTAGGGGCCTGTAGAGGCCCGTAGATTTCCGTAGGGGCCTGTAGAGTTATGTAAGTGCCCGCAGGGGTTGGTAGGAGCTGGTAGGGTGCCATATGTTTCCGGAGGGTTGTGTAGGGTTCCGTAGGGGCCTGTGGTGTTCCCTAGGGGCCTGTAGAGTCTCGTACAGTTTCGGTAGGGTCCTGTAGGTTTCCATAAGCGCCCGCAGAGGTCTGAAGGGGCCCGTACTGTTCCGTAAGGATCCATAGGGTTCCGTAGAGCTTCGTAGGTTCCCTAGAGGCCTGTGGAGTAGCGCAGGAGCCAGTAGTGTTCCGTAGGGTCCTCTAGGGTTGAGTAAGTGCCCGCAGGAGTCTGTAGGAATCCGTGGGATTCTGTAAGGTTCTGGAGGGTTCTGCAGGGTTCCGTAGGGGCCCGTAGAGTTCCGTAGTGGCTGGTAAAGTTCCCTAGGGCCCTGTACCGTTCCGTAACTGCCTGCAAGGGTCTTTAGGCTTCCGTAGGGGCTGGTAGGGTTCCATAAAGTTCCGTGGGTTCCTGCAGAGTTCTGCAAGTGCCCGCAAGGGCCTGTAGGGGCGCACAGTGTTTCTGCCAGGTTCCGTAGAGTTCCGTAGGGGCCATATTTTTCTGTAGTGGCTGGTAGTATTCTGTAGGGGTCTGTAGGTTTCCGTAGGCACCTGCAGTGTTCTGTAGGAGCCCATAGGGTTTTAGTGAGGTTCCGTTGTGTTGCTAAGGGTCTTGTAGAGTGCTGTCGGGTCCTGGAGTATTCTGTAGGGTTCCAGAGGGGCTCGTAGGGTTCCGTCGAAATCTGTAGGGTTCCCTAGGGGCCCAGAGTCCTAGAGTCCCGTAGATTTCCGTAGGGACCTGTAGGGTTGTGTAAGTGCCCGCAGAAGTCTGTAGGAGTCTGTGGGATTCTGTAAGGTTCCGGAGGGTTCTGCAGGGTTCCGTAGGGGCCCGTAGAGTTCCGTAGTGGCTGGTAAAGTTCCGTAGGGCCCTGTGGGGTTCTGTATGGACCTGTAGGGTTCCGTAGGGGCCTGCAGGGTTCCGTAAGTGCCCGCAGGTGTCTGTAGGGTTCCGTAGGGGTCTGTAGGGTTCCGTAGGCACCTGCAGTGTTCTGTAGGAGCCCATAGGGTTTTAGTGAGGTTCCGTTGTGTTGCTAAGGGTCTTGTAGAGTGCTGTCGGGTCCTGGAGTATTCTGTAGGGTTCCAGAGGGCCTCATAGGGTTCCATCGAAATCTGAAGGGTTCCCTAGGGGCCCATAGAGTCCCGTAGATTTCCGTAGGGACCTGTAGGGTTGTGTAAGTGCCCGCAGGGGTTGGTAGGAGTCTGTGGGATTCTGTAAGGTTCTGGAGGGTTCTGCAGGGTTCCGTAGGGACCCGTAGAGTTCCGTAGTGGCTGGTAAAGTTCCGTAGGGCCCTGTGGGGTTCTGTATGGACCTGTAGGGTTCCGTAGGGGCCTGCAGGGTTCCATAAGTGCCCGCAGGTGTCTGTAGGGTTCCGTAGGGGTCTGTAGGGTTCCGTAGGCACCTGCAGTGTTCTGTAGGAGCCCATAGGGTTTTAGTGAGGTTCTGTTGTGTTGCTAAGGGTCTTGTAGAGTGCTGTCGGGTCCTGGAGTATTCTGTAGGGTTCCAGAGGGGCTGGTAGGGTTCCGTCGAAATCTGAAGGGTTCCCTAGGGGCCTGTAGAGGCCCGTAGATTTCCGTAGGGGCCTGTAGAGTTATGTAAGTGCCCGCAGGGGTTGGTAGAGCTGGTAGGGTGCCATATGTTTCCGGAGGGTTGTGTAGGGTTCCGTAGGGGCCTGTGGTGTTCCCTAGGGGCCTGTAGAGTCTCGTACAGTTTCGGTAGGGTCCTGTAGGTTTCCATAAGCGCCCGCAGAGGTCTGAAGGGCCCGTACTGTTCCGTAAGGATCCATAGGGTTCCGTAGAGCTTCGTAGGTTCCCTAGAGGCCTGTGGAGTAGCGCAGGAGCCAGTAGTGTTCCGTAGGGTCCTCTAGGGTTGAGTAAGTGCCCGCAGGAGTCTGTAGGAATCCGTGGGATTCTGTAAGGTTCTGGAGGGTTCTGCAGGGTTCCGTAGGGGCCCGTAGAGTTCCGTAGTGGCTGGTAAAGTTCCCTAGGGCCCTGTACCGTTCCGTAACTGCCTGCAAGGGTCTTTAGGCTTCCGTAGGGGCTGGTAGGGTTCCATAAAGTTCCGTGGGTTCCTGCAGAGTTCTGCAAGTGCCCGCAAGGCCTGTAGGGGCGCACAGTGTTTCTGCCAGGTTCCGTAGAGTTCCGTAGGGGCCATATTTTTCTGTAGTGGCTGGTAGTATTCTGTAGGGGTCTGTAGGTTTCCGTAGGCACCTGCAGTGTTCTGTAGGAGCCCATAGGGTTTTAGTGAGGTTCCGTTGTGTTGCTAAGGGTCTTGTAGAGTGCTGTCGGGTCCTGGAGTATTCTGTAGGGTTCCAGAGGGGCTCGTAGGGTTCCGTCGAAATCTGTAGGGTTCCCTAGGGGCCCATAGAGTCCCGTAGATTTCCGTAGGGACCTGTAGGGTTGTGTAAGTGCCCGCAGAAGTCTGTAGGAGTCTGTGGGATTCTGTAAGGTTCCGGAGGGTTCTGCAGGGTTCCGTAGGGGCCCGTAGAGTTCCGTAGTGGCTGGTAAAGTTCCGTAGGGCCCTGTGGGGTTCTGTATGCTGTAGGGTTCCGTAGGGGCCTGCAGGGTTCCGTAAGTGCCCGCAGGTGTCTGTAGGGTTCCGTAGGGGTCTGTAGGGTTCCGTAGGCACCTGCAGTGTTCTGTAGGAGCCCATAGGGTTTTAGTGAGGTTCCGTTGTGTTGCTAAGGGTCTTGTAGAGTGCTGTCGGGTCCTGGAGTATTCTGTAGGGTTCCAGAGGGGCTGGTAGGGTTCCGTCGAAATCTGAAGGGTTCCCTAGGAGCCTGTAGAGGCCCGTAGATTTCCGTAGGGGCCTGTAGAGTTATGTAAGTGCCCGCAGGGGTTGGTAGGAGCTGGTAGGGTGCCATATGTTTCCGGAGGGTTGTGTAGGGTTCCGTAGGGGCCTGTGGTGTTCCCTAGGGGCCTGTAGAGTCTCGTACAGTTTCGGTAGGGTCCTGTAGGTTTCCATAAGCGCCCGCAGAGGTCTGAAGGGGCCCGTACTGTTCCGTAAGGATCCATAGGGTTCCGTAGAGCTTCGTAGGTTCCCTAGAGGCCTGTGGAGTACCGCAGGAGCCAGTAGTGTTCCATAGGGTCCTCTAGGGTTGAGTAAGTGCCCGCAGGAGTCTGTAGGAATCCGTGGGATTCTGTAAGGTTCTGGAGGGTTCTGCAGGGTTCCGTAGGGGCCCGTAGAGTTCCGTAGTGGCTGGTAAAGTTCCCTAGGGCCCTGTACCGTTCCGTAACTGTCTGCAAGGGTCTTTAGGCTTCCGTAGGGGCTGGTAGGGTTCCATAAAGTTCCGTGGGTTCCTGCAGAGTTCTGCAAGTGCCCGCAAGGGCCTGTAGGGGCGCACAGTGTTTCTGCCAGGTTCCGTAGAGTTCCGTAGGGGCCATATTTTTCTGTAGTGGCTGGTAGTATTCTGTAGGGGTCTGTAGGTTTCCGTAGGCACCTGCAGTGTTCTGTAGGAGCCCATAGGGTTTTAGTGAGGTTCCGTTGTGTTGCTAAGGGTCTTGTAGAGTGCTGTCGGGTCCTGGAGTATTCTGTAGGGTTCCAGAGGGGCTCGTAGGGTTCCGTCGAAATCTGTAGGGTTCCCTAGGGGCCCATAGAGTCCCGTAGATTTCCGTAGGGACCTGTAGGGTTGTGTAAGTGCCCGCAGAAGTCTGTAGGAGTCTGTGGGATTCTGTAAGGTTCCGGAGGGTTCTGCAGGGTTCCGTAGGGGCCCGTAGAGTTCCGTAGTGGCTGGTAAAGTTCCGTAGGGCCCTGTGGGGTTCTGTATGGACCTGTAGGGTTCCGTAGGGGCCTGCAGGGTTCCGTAAGTGCCCGCAGGTGTCTGTAGGGTTCCGTAGGGGTCTGTAGGGTTCCGTAGGCACCTGCAGTGTTCTGTAGGAGCCCATAGGGTTTTAGTGAGGTTCTGTTGTGTTGCTAAGGGTCTTGTAGAGTGCTGTCGGGTCCTGGAGTATTCTGTAGGGTTCCAGAGGGGCTGGTAGGGTTCCGTCGAAATCTGAAGGGTTCCCTAGGGGCCTGTAGAGGCCCGTAGATTTCCGTAGGGGCCTGTAGAGTTATGTAAGTGCCCGCAGGGGTTGGTAGGAGCTGGTAGGGTGCCATATGTTTCCGGAGGGTTGTGTAGGGTTCCGTAGGGGCCTGTGGTGTTCCCTAGGGGCCTGTAGAGTCTCGTACAGTTTCGGTAGGGTCCTGTAGGTTTCCATAAGCGCCCGCAGAGGTCTGAAGGGGCCCGTACTGTTCCGTAAGGATCCATAGGGTTCCGTAGAGCTTCGTAGGTTCCCTAGAGGCCTGTGGAGTACCGCAGGAGCCAGTAGTGTTCCGTAGGGTCCTCTAGGGTTGAGTAAGTGCCCGCAGGAGTCTGTAGGAATCCGTGGGATTCTGTAAGGTTCTGGAGGGTTCTGCAGGGTTCCGTAGGGGCCCGTAGAGTTCCGTAGTGGCTGGTAAAGTTCCCTAGGGCCCTGTACCGTTCCGTAACTGCCTGCAAGGGTCTTTAGGCTTCCGTAGGGGCTGGTAGGGTTCCATAAAGTTCCGTGGGTTCCTGCAGAGTTCTGCAAGTGCCCGCAAGGGCCTGTAGGGGCGCACAGTGTTTCTGCCAGGTTCCGTAGAGTTCCGTAGGGGCCATATTTTTCTGTAGTGGCTGGTAGTATTCTGTAGGGGTCTGTAGGTTTCCGTAGGCACCTGCAGTGTTCTGTAGGAGCCCATAGGGTTTTAGTGAGGTTCCGTTGTGTTGCTAAGGGTCTTGTAGAGTGCTGTCGGGTCCTGGAGTATTCTGTAGGGTTCCAGAGGGGCTCGTAGGGTTCCGTCGAAATCTGTAGGGTTCCCTAGGGGCCCATAGAGTCCCGTAGATTTCCGTAGGGACCTGTAGGGTTGTGTAAGTGCCCGCAGAAGTCTGTAGGAGTCTGTGGGATTCTGTAAGGTTCCGGAGGGTTCTGCAGGGTTCCGTAGGGGCCCGTAGAGTTCCGTAGTGGCTGGTAAAGTTCCGTAGGGCCCTGTGGGGTTCTGTATGGACCTGTAGGGTTCCGTAGGGGCCTGCAGGGTTCCGTAAGTGCCCGCAGGTGTCTGTAGGGTTCCGTAGGGGTCTGTAGGGTTCCGTAGGCACCTGCAGTGTTCTGTAGGAGCCCATAGGGTTTTAGTGAGGTTCCGTTGTGTTGCTAAGGGTCTTGTAGAGTGCTGTCGGGTCCTGGAGTATTCTGTAGGGTTCCAGAGGGCCTCATAGGGTTCCATCGAAATCTGAAGGGTTCCCTAGGGGCCCATAGAGTCCCGTAGATTTCCGTAGGGACCTGTAGGGTTGTGTAAGTGCCCGCAGGGGTTGGTAGGAGTCTGTGGGATTCTGTAAGGTTCTGGAGGGTTCTGCAGGGTTCCGTAGGGACCCGTAGAGTTCCGTAGTGGCTGGTAAAGTTCCGTAGGGCCCTGTGGGGTTCTGTATGGACCTGTAGGGTTCCGTAGGGGCCTGCAGGGTTCCATAAGTGCCCGCAGGTGTCTGTAGGGTTCCGTAGGGGTCTGTAGGGTTCCGTAGGCACCTGCAGTGTTCTGTAGGAGCCCATAGGGTTTTAGTGAGGTTCTGTTGTGTTGCTAAGGGTCTTGTAGAGTGCTGTCGGGTCCTGGAGTATTCTGTAGGGTTCCAGAGGGGCTGGTAGGGTTCCGTCGAAATCTGAAGGGTTCCCTAGGGGCCTGTAGAGGCCCGTAGATTTCCGTAGGGGCCTGTAGAGTTATGTAAGTGCCCGCAGGGGTTGGTAGGAGCTGGTAGGGTGCCATATGTTTCCGGAGGGTTGTGTAGGGTTCCGTAGGGGCCTGTGGTGTTCCCTAGGGGCCTGTAGAGTCTCGTACAGTTTCGGTAGGGTCCTGTAGGTTTCCATAAGCGCCCGCAGAGGTCTGAAGGGGCCCGTACTGTTCCGTAAGGATCCATAGGGTTCCGTAGAGCTTCGTAGGTTCCCTAGAGGCCTGTGGAGTAGCGCAGGAGCCAGTAGTGTTCCGTAGGGTCCTCTAGGGTTGAGTAAGTGCCCGCAGGAGTCTGTAGGAATCCGTGGGATTCTGTAAGGTTCTGGAGGGTTCTGCAGGGTTCCGTAGGGGCCCGTAGAGTTCCGTAGTGGCTGGTAAAGTTCCCTAGGGCCCTGTACCGTTCCGTAACTGCCTGCAAGGGTCTTTAGGCTTCCGTAGGGGCTGGTAGGGTTCCATAAAGTTCCGTGGGTTCCTGCAGAGTTCTGCAAGTGCCCGCAAGGGCCTGTAGGGGCGCACAGTGTTTCTGCCAGGTTCCGTAGAGTTCCGTAGGGGCCATATTTTTCTGTAGTGGCTGGTAGTATTCTGTAGGGGTCTGTAGGTTTCCGTAGGCACCTGCAGTGTTCTGTAGGAGCCCATAGGGTTTTAGTGAGGTTCCGTTGTGTTGCTAAGGGTCTTGTAGAGTGCTGTCGGGTCCTGGAGTATTCTGTAGGGTTCCAGAGGGGCTCGTAGGGTTCCGTCGAAATCTGTAGGGTTCCCTAGGGGCCCATAGAGTCCCGTAGATTTCCGTAGGGACCTGTAGGGTTGTGTAAGTGCCCGCAGAAGTCTGTAGGAGTCTGTGGGATTCTGTAAGGTTCCGGAGGGTTCTGCAGGGTTCCGTAGGGGCCCGTAGAGTTCCGTAGTGGCTGGTAAAGTTCCGTAGGGCCCTGTGGGGTTCTGTATGGACCTGTAGGGTTCCGTAGGGGCCTGCAGGGTTCCGTAAGTGCCCGCAGGTGTCTGTAGGGTTCCGTAGGGGTCTGTAGGGTTCCGTAGGCACCTGCAGTGTTCTGTAGGAGCCCATAGGGTTTTAGTGAGGTTCCGTTGTGTTGCTAAGGGTCTTGTAGAGTGCTGTCGGGTCCTGGAGTATTCTGTAGGGTTCCAGAGGGGCTGGTAGGGTTCCGTCGAAATCTGAAGGGTTCCCTAGGAGCCTGTAGAGGCCCGTAGATTTCCGTAGGGGCCTGTAGAGTTATGTAAGTGCCCGCAGGGGTTGGTAGGAGCTGGTAGGGTGCCATATGTTTCCGGAGGGTTGTGTAGGGTTCCGTAGGGGCCTGTGGTGTTCCCTAGGGGCCTGTAGAGTCTCGTATAGTTTCGGTAGGGTCCTGTAGGTTTCCATAAGCGCCCGCAGAGGTCTGAAGGGGCCCGTACTGTTCCGTAAGGATCCATAGGGTTCCGTAGAGCTTCGTAGGTTCCCTAGAGGCCTGTGGAGTACCGCAGGAGCCAGTAGTGTTCCATAGGGTCCTCTAGGGTTGAGTAAGTGCCCGCAGGAGTCTGTAGGAATCCGTGGGATTCTGTAAGGTTCTGGAGGGTTCTGCAGGGTTCCGTAGGGGCCCGTAGAGTTCCGTAGTGGCTGGTAAAGTTCCCTAGGGCCCTGTACCGTTCCGTAACTGTCTGCAAGGGTCTTTAGGCTTCCGTAGGGGCTGGTAGGGTTCCATAAAGTTCCGTGGGTTCCTGCAGAGTTCTGCAAGTGCCCGCAAGGGCCTGTAGGGGCGCACAGTGTTTCTGCCAGGTTCCGTAGAGTTCCGTAGGGGCCATATTTTTCTGTAGTGGCTGGTAGTATTCTGTAGGGGTCTGTAGGTTTCCGTAGGCACCTGCAGTGTTCTGTAGGAGCCCATAGGGTTTTAGTGAGGTTCCGTTGTGTTGCTAAGGGTCTTGTAGAGTGCTGTCGGGTCCTGGAGTATTCTGTAGGGTTCCAGAGGGGCTCGTAGGGTTCCGTCGAAATCTGTAGGGTTCCCTAGGGGCCCATAGAGTCCCGTAGATTTCCGTAGGGACCTGTAGGGTTGTGTAAGTGCCCGCAGAAGTCTGTAGGAGTCTGTGGGATTCTGTAAGGTTCCGGAGGGTTCTGCAGGGTTCCGTAGGGGCCCGTAGAGTTCCGTAGTGGCTGGTAAAGTTCCGTAGGGCCCTGTGGGGTTCTGTATGGACCTGTAGGGTTCCGTAGGGGCCTGCAGGGTTCCGTAAGTGCCCGCAGGTGTCTGTAGGGTTCCGTAGGGGTCTGTAGGGTTCCGTAGGCACCTGCAGTGTTCTGTAGGAGCCCATAGGGTTTTCGTGAGGTTCCGTTGTGTTGCTAAGGGTCTTGTAGAGTGCTGTCGGGTCCTGGAGTATTCTGTAGGGTTCCAGAGGGCCTCATAGGGTTCCATCGAAATCTGAAGGGTTCCCTAGGGGCCTGTAGAGGCCCGTAGATTTCCGTAGGGGCCTGTAGAGTTATGTAAGTGCCCGCAGGGGTTGGTAGGAGCTGGTAGGGTGCCATATGTTTCCGGAGGGTTGTGTAGGGTTCCGTAGGGGCCTGTGGTGTTCCCTAGGGGCCTGTAGAGTCTCGTACAGTTTCGGTAGGGTCCTGTAGGTTTCCATAAGCGCCCGCAGAGGTCTGAAGGGGCCCGTACTGTTCCGTAAGGATCCATAGGGTTCCGTAGAGCTTCGTAGGTTCCCTAGAGGCCTGTGGAGTACCGCAGGAGCCAGTAGTGTTCCGTAGGGTCCTCTAGGGTTGAGTAAGTGCCCGCAGGAGTCTGTAGGAATCCGTGGGATTCTGTAAGGTTCTGGAGGGTTCTGCAGGGTTCCGTAGGGGCCCGTAGAGTTCCGTAGTGGCTGGTAAAGTTCCCTAGGGCCCTGTACCGTTCCGTAACTGCCTGCAAGGGTCTTTAGGCTTCCGTAGGGGCTGGTAGGGTTCCATAAAGTTCCGTGGGTTCCTGCAGAGTTCTGCAAGTGCCCGCAAGGGCCTGTAGGGGCGCACAGTGTTTCTGCCAGGTTCCGTAGAGTTCCGTAGGGGCCATATTTTTCTGTAGTGGCTGGTAGTATTCTGTAGGGGTCTGTAGGTTTCCGTAGGCACCTGCAGTGTTCTGTAGGAGCCCATAGGGTTTTAGTGAGGTTCCGTTGTGTTGCTAAGGGTCTTGTAGAGTGCTGTCGGGTCCTGGAGTATTCTGTAGGGTTCCAGAGGGGCTCGTAGGGTTCCGTCGAAATCTGTAGGGTTCCCTAGGGGCCCATAGAGTCCCGTAGATTTCCGTAGGGACCTGTAGGGTTGTGTAAGTGCCCGCAGAAGTCTGTAGGAGTCTGTGGGATTCTGTAAGGTTCCGGAGGGTTCTGCAGGGTTCCGTAGGGGCCCGTAGAGTTCCGTAGTGGCTGGTAAAGTTCCGTAGGGCCCTGTGGGGTTCTGTATGGACCTGTAGGGTTCCGTAGGGGCCTGCAGGGTTCCGTAAGTGCCCGCAGGTGTCTGTAGGGTTCCGTAGGGGTCTGTAGGGTTCCGTAGGCACCTGCAGTGTTCTGTAGGAGCCCATAGGGTTTTAGTGAGGTTCCGTTGTGTTGCTAAGGGTCTTGTAGAGTGCTGTCGGGTCCTGGAGTATTCTGTAGGGTTCCAGAGGGGCTGGTAGGGTTCCGTCGAAATCTGAAGGGTTCCCTAGGGGCCTGTAGAGGCCCGTAGATTTCCGTAGGGGCCTGTAGAGTTATGTAAGTGCCCGCAGGGGTTGGTAGGAGCTGGTAGGGTGCCATATGTTTCCGGAGGGTTGTGTAGGGTTCCGTAGGGGCCTGTGGTGTTCCCTAGGGGCCTGTAGAGTCTCGTACAGTTTCGGTAGGGTCCTGTAGGTTTCCATAAGCGCCCGCAGAGGTCTGAAGGGGCCCGTACTGTTCCGTAAGGATCCATAGGGTTCCGTAGAGCTTCGTAGGTTCCCTAGAGGCCTGTGGAGTACCGCAGGAGCCAGTAGTGTTCCGTAGGGTCCTCTAGGGTTGAGTAAGTGCCCGCAGGAGTCTGTAGGAATCCGTGGGATTCTGTAAGGTTCTGGAGGGTTCTGCAGGGTTCCGTAGGGGCCCGTAGAGTTCCGTAGTGGCTGGTAAAGTTCCCTAGGGCCCTGTACCGTTCCGTAACTGCCTGCAAGGGTCTTTAGGCTTCCGTAGGGGCTGGTAGGGTTCCATAAAGTTCCGTGGGTTCCTGCAGAGTTCTGCAAGTGCCCGCAAGGGCCTGTAGGGGCGCACAGTGTTTCTGCCAGGTTCCGTAGAGTTCCGTAGGGGCCATATTTTTCTGTAGTGGCTGGTAGTATTCTGTAGGGGTCTGTAGGTTTCCGTAGGCACCTGCAGTGTTCTGTAGGAGCCCATAGGGTTTTAGTGAGGTTCCGTTGTGTTGCTAAGGGTCTTGTAGAGTGCTGTCGGGTCCTGGAGTATTCTGTAGGGTTCCAGAGGGGCTCGTAGGGTTCCGTCGAAATCTGTAGGGTTCCCTAGGGGCCCATAGAGTCCCGTAGATTTCCGTAGGGACCTGTAGGGTTGTGTAAGTGCCCGCAGAAGTCTGTAGGAGTCTGTGGGATTCTGTAAGGTTCCGGAGGGTTCTGCAGGGTTCCGTAGGGGCCCGTAGAGTTCCGTAGTGGCTGGTAAAGTTCCGTAGGGCCCTGTGGGGTTCTGTATGGACCTGTAGGGTTCCGTAGGGGCCTGCAGGGTTCCGTAAGTGCCCGCAGGTGTCTGTAGGGTTCCGTAGGGGTCTGTAGGGTTCCGTAGGCACCTGCAGTGTTCTGTAGGAGCCCATAGGGTTTTAGTGAGGTTCCGTTGTGTTGCTAAGGGTCTTGTAGAGTGCTGTCGGGTCCTGGAGTATTCTGTAGGGTTCCAGAGGGGCTCGTAGGGTTCTGTCGAAATCTGTAGGGTTCCCTAGGGGCCCATAGAGTCCCGTAGATTTCCGTAGGGACCTGTAGGGTTGTGTAAGTGCCCGCAGAAGTCTGTAGGAGTCTGTGGGATTCTGTAAGGTTCCGGAGGGTTCTGCAGGGTTCCGTAGGGGCCCGTAGAGTTCCGTAGTGGCTGGTAAAGTTCCGTAGGGCCCTGTGGGGTTCTGTATGGACCTGTAGGGTTCCGTAGGGGCCTGCAGGGTTCCGTAAGTGCCCGCAGGTGTCTGTAGGGTTCCGTAGGGGTCTGTAGGGTTCCGTAGGCACCTGCAGTGTTCTGTAGGAGCCCATAGGGTTTTAGTGAGGTTCCGTTGTGTTGCTAAGGGTCTTGTAGAGTGCTGTCGGGTCCTGGAGTATTCTGTAGGGTTCCAGAGGGGCTGGTAGGGTTCCGTCGAAATCTGAAGGGTTCCCTAGGGGCCTGTAGAGGCCCGTAGATTTCCGTAGGGGCCTGTAGAGTTATGTAAGTGCCCGCAGGGGTTGGTAGGAGCTGGTAGGGTGCCATATGTTTCCGGAGGGTTGTGTAGGGTTCCGTAGGGGCCTGTGGTGTTCCCTAGGGGCCTGTAGAGTCTCGTACAGTTTCGGTAGGGTCCTGTAGGTTTCCATAAGCGCCCGCAGAGGTCTGAAGGGGCCCGTACTGTTCCGTAAGGATCCATAGGGTTCCGTAGAGCTTCGTAGGTTCCCTAGAGGCCTGTGGAGTACCGCAGGAGCCAGTAGTGTTCCGTAGGGTCCTCTAGGGTTGAGTAAGTGCCCGCAGGAGTCTGTAGGAATCCGTGGGATTCTGTAAGGTTCTGGAGGGTTCTGCAGGGTTCCGTAGGGGCCCGTAGAGTTCCGTAGTGGCTGGTAAAGTTCCCTAGGGCCCTGTACCGTTCCGTAACTGCCTGCAAGGGTCTTTAGGCTTCCGTAGGGGCTGGTAGGGTTCCATAAAGTTCCGTGGGTTCCTGCAGAGTTCTGCAAGTGCCCGCAAGGGCCTGTAGGGGCGCACAGTGTTTCTGCCAGGTTCCGTAGAGTTCCGTAGGGGCCATATTTTTCTGTAGTGGCTGGTAGTATTCTGTAGGGGTCTGTAGGTTTCCGTAGGCACCTGCAGTGTTCTGTAGGAGCCCATAGGGTTTTAGTGAGGTTCCGTTGTGTTGCTAAGGGTCTTGTAGAGTGCTGTCGGGTCCTGGAGTATTCTGTAGGGTTCCAGAGGGGCTCGTAGGGTTCCGTCGAAATCTGTAGGGTTCCCTAGGGGCCCATAGAGTCCCGTAGATTTCCGTAGGGACCTGTAGGGTTGTGTAAGTGCCCGCAGAAGTCTGTAGGAGTCTGTGGGATTCTGTAAGGTTCCGGAGGGTTCTGCAGGGTTCCGTAGGGGCCCGTAGAGTTCCGTAGTGGCTGGTAAAGTTCCGTAGGGCCCTGTGGGGTTCTGTATGGACCTGTAGGGTTCCGTAGGGGCCTGCAGGGTTCCGTAAGTGCCCGCAGGTGTCTGTAGGGTTCCGTAGGGGTCTGTAGGGTTCCGTAGGCACCTGCAGTGTTCTGTAGGAGCCCATAGGGTTTTAGTGAGGTTCCGTTGTGTTGCTAAGGGTCTTGTAGAGTGCTGTCGGGTCCTGGAGTATTCTGTAGGGTTCCAGAGGGGCTGGTAGGGTTCCGTCGAAATCTGAAGGGTTCCCTAGGGGCCTGTAGAGGCCCGTAGATTTCCGTAGGGGCCTGTAGAGTTATGTAAGTGCCCGCAGGGGTTGGTAGGAGCTGGTAGGGTGCCATATGTTTCCGGAGGGTTGTGTAGGGTTCCGTAGGGGCCTGTGGTGTTCCCTAGGGGCCTGTAGAGTCTCGTACAGTTTCGGTAGGGTCCTGTAGGTTTCCATAAGCGCCCGCAGAGGTCTGAAGGGGCCCGTACTGTTCCGTAAGGATCCATAGGGTTCCGTAGAGCTTCGTAGGTTCCCTAGAGGCCTGTGGAGTACCGCAGGAGCCAGTAGTGTTCCGTAGGGTCCTCTAGGGTTGAGTAAGTGCCCGCAGGAGTCTGTAGGAATCCGTGGGATTCTGTAAGGTTCTGGAGGGTTCTGCAGGGTTCCGTAGGGGCCCGTAGAGTTCCGTAGTGGCTGGTAAAGTTCCCTAGGGCCCTGTACCGTTCCGTAACTGCCTGCAAGGGTCTTTAGGCTTCCGTAGGGGCTGGTAGGGTTCCATAAAGTTCCGTGGGTTCCTGCAGAGTTCTGCAAGTGCCCGCAAGGGCCTGTAGGGGCGCACAGTGTTTCTGCCAGGTTCCGTAGAGTTCCGTAGGGGCCATATTTTTCTGTAGTGGCTGGTAGTATTCTGTAGGGGTCTGTAGGTTTCCGTAGGCACCTGCAGTGTTCTGTAGGAGCCCATAGGGTTTTAGTGAGGTTCCGTTGTGTTGCTAAGGGTCTTGTAGAGTGCTGTCGGGTCCTGGAGTATTCTGTAGGGTTCCAGAGGGGCTCGTAGGGTTCCGTCGAAATCTGTAGGGTTCCCTAGGGGCCCATAGAGTCCCGTAGATTTCCGTAGGGACCTGTAGGGTTGTGTAAGTGCCCGCAGAAGTCTGTAGGAGTCTGTGGGATTCTGTAAGGTTCCGGAGGGTTCTGCAGGGTTCCGTAGGGGCCCGTAGAGTTCCGTAGTGGCTGGTAAAGTTCCGTAGGGCCCTGTGGGGTTCTGTATGGACCTGTAGGGTTCCGTAGGGGCCTGCAGGGTTCCGTAAGTGCCCGCAGGTGTCTGTAGGGTTCCGTAGGGGTCTGTAGGGTTCCGTAGGCACCTGCAGTGTTCTGTAGGAGCCCATAGGGTTTTAGTGAGGTTCCGTTGTGTTGCTAAGGGTCTTGTAGAGTGCTGTCGGGTCCTGGAGTATTCTGTAGGGTTCCAGAGGGGCTGGTAGGGTTCCGTCGAAATCTGAAGGGTTCCCTAGGGGCCTGTAGAGGCCCGTAGATTTCCGTAGGGGCCTGTAGAGTTATGTAAGTGCCCGCAGGGGTTGGTAGGAGCTGGTAGGGTGCCATATGTTTCCGGAGGGTTGTGTAGGGTTCCGTAGGGGCCTGTGGTGTTCCCTAGGGGCCTGTAGAGTCTCGTACAGTTTCGGTAGGGTCCTGTAGGTTTCCATAAGCGCCCGCAGAGGTCTGAAGGGGCCCGTACTGTTCCGTAAGGATCCATAGGGTTCCGTAGAGCTTCGTAGGTTCCCTAGAGGCCTGTGGAGTACCGCAGGAGCCAGTAGTGTTCCGTAGGGTCCTCTAGGGTTGAGTAAGTGCCCGCAGGTGTCTGTAGGGTTCCGTAGGGGTCTGTAGGGTTCCGTAGGCACCTGCAGTGTTCTGTAGGAGCCCATAGGGTTTTAGTGAGGTTCCGTTGTGTTGCTAAGGGTCTTGTAGAGTGCTGTCGGGTCCTGGAGTATTCTGTAGGGTTCCAGAGGGGCTCGTAGGGTTCCATCGAAATCTGTAGGGTTCCCTAGGGGCCCATAGAGTCCCGTAGATTTCCGTAGGGACCTGTAGGGTTGTGTAAGTGCCCGCAGAAGTCTGTAGGAGTCTGTGGGATTCTGTAAGGTTCCGGAGGGTTCTGCAGGGTTCCGTAGGGGCCCGTAGAGTTCCGTAGTGGCTGGTAAAGTTCCGTAGGGCCCTGTGGGGTTCTGTATGGACCTGTAGGGTTCCGTAGGGGCCTGCAGGGTTCCATAAGTGCCCGCAGGTGTCTGTAGGGTTCCGTAGGGGTCTGTAGGGTTCCGTAGGCACCTGCAGTGTTCTGTAGGAGCCCATAGGGTTTTAGTGAGGTTCTGTTGTGTTGCTAAGGGTCTTGTAGAGTGCTGTCGGGTCCTGGAGTATTCTGTAGGGTTCCAGAGGGGCTGGTAGGGTTCCGTCGAAATCTGAAGGGTTCCCTAGGGGCCTGTAGAGGCCCGTAGATTTCCGTAGGGGCCTGTAGAGTTATGTAAGTGCCCGCAGGGGTTGGTAGGAGCTGGTAGGGTGCCATATGTTTCCGGAGGGTTGTGTAGGGTTCCGTAGGGGCCTGTGGTGTTCCCTAGGGGCCTGTAGAGTCTCGTACAGTTTCGGTAGGGTCCTGTAGGTTTCCATAAGCGCCCGCAGAGGTCTGAAGGGGCCCGTACTGTTCCGTAAGGATCCATAGGGTTCCGTAGAGCTTCGTAGGTTCCCTAGAGGCCTGTGGAGTACCGCAGGAGCCAGTAGTGTTCCGTAGGGTCCTCTAGGGTTGAGTAAGTGCCCGCAGGAGTCTGTAGGAATCCGTGGGATTCTGTAAGGTTCTGGAGGGTTCTGCAGGGTTCCGTAGGGGCCCGTAGAGTTCCGTAGTGGCTGGTAAAGTTCCCTAGGGCCCTGTACCGTTCCGTAACTGCCTGCAAGGGTCTTTAGGCTTCCGTAGGGGCTGGTAGGGTTCCATAAAGTTCCGTGGGTTCCTGCAGAGTTCTGCAAGTGCCCGCAAGGGCCTGTAGGGGCGCACAGTGTTTCTGCCAGGTTCCGTAGAGTTCCGTAGGGGCCATATTTTTCTGTAGTGGCTGGTAGTATTCTGTAGGGGTCTGTAGGTTTCCGTAGGCACCTGCAGTGTTCTGTAGGAGCCCATAGGGTTTTAGTGAGGTTCCGTTGTGTTGCTAAGGGTCTTGTAGAGTGCTGTCGGGTCCTGGAGTATTCTGTAGGGTTCCAGAGGGGCTCGTAGGGTTCCGTCGAAATCTGTAGGGTTCCCTAGGGGCCCATAGAGTCCCGTAGATTTCCGTAGGGACCTGTAGGGTTGTGTAAGTGCCCGCAGAAGTCTGTAGGAGTCTGTGGGATTCTGTAAGGTTCCGGAGGGTTCTGCAGGGTTCCGTAGGGGCCCGTAGAGTTCCGTAGTGGCTGGTAAAGTTCCGTAGGGCCCTGTGGGGTTCTGTATGGACCTGTAGGGTTCCGTAGGGGCCTGCAGGGTTCCGTAAGTGCCCGCAGGTGTCTGTAGGGTTCCGTAGGGGTCTGTAGGGTTCCGTAGGCACCTGCAGTGTTCTGTAGGAGCCCATAGGGTTTTCGTGAGGTTCCGTTGTGTTGCTAAGGGTCTTGTAGAGTGCTGTCGGGTCCTGGAGTATTCTGTAGGGTTCCAGAGGGCCTCATAGGGTTCCATCGAAATCTGAAGGGTTCCCTAGGGGCCCATAGAGTCCCGTAGATTTCCGTAGGGACCTGTAGGGTTGTGTAAGTGCCCGCAGGGGTTGGTAGGAGTCTGTGGGATTCTGTAAGGTTCTGGAGGGTTCTGCAGGGTTCCGTAGGGACCCGTAGAGTTCCGTAGTGGCTGGTAAAGTTCCGTAGGGCCCTGTGGGGTTCTGTATGGACCTGTAGGGTTCCGTAGGGGCCTGCAGGGTTCCATAAGTGCCCGCAGGTGTCTGTAGGGTTCCGTAGGGGTCTGTAGGGTTCCGTAGGCACCTGCAGTGTTCTGTAGGAGCCCATAGGGTTTTAGTGAGGTTCTGTTGTGTTGCTAAGGGTCTTGTAGAGTGCTGTCGGGTCCTGGAGTATTCTGTAGGGTTCCAGAGGGGCTGGTAGGGTTCCGTCGAAATCTGAAGGGTTCCCTAGGGGCCCATAGAGTCCCGTAGATTTCCGTAGGGGCCTGTAGAGTTATGTAAGTGCCCGCAGGGGTTGGTAGGAGCTGGTAGGGTGCCATATGTTTCCGGAGGGTTGTGTAGGGTTCCGTAGGGGCCTGTGGTGTTCCCTAGGGGCCTGTAGAGTCTCGTACAGTTTCGGTAGGGTCCTGTAGGTTTCCATAAGCGCCCGCAGAGGTCTGAAGGGGCCCGTACTGTTCCGTAAGGATCCATAGGGTTCCGTAGAGCTTCGTAGGTTCCCTAGAGGCCTGTGGAGTACCGCAGGAGCCAGTAGTGTTCCGTAGGGTCCTCTAGGGTTGAGTAAGTGCCCGCAGGAGTCTGTAGGAATCCGTGGGATTCTGTAAGGTTCTGGAGGGTTCTGCAGGGTTCCGTAGGGGCCCGTAGAGTTCCGTAGTGGCTGGTAAAGTTCCCTAGGGCCCTGTACCGTTCCGTAACTGCCTGCAAGGGTCTTTAGGCTTCCGTAGGGGCTGGTAGGGTTCCATAAAGTTCCGTGGGTTCCTGCAGAGTTCTGCAAGTGCCCGCAAGGGCCTGTAGGGGCGCACAGTGTTTCTGCCAGGTTCCGTAGAGTTCCGTAGGGGCCATATTTTTCTGTAGTGGCTGGTAGTATTCTGTAGGGGTCTGTAGGTTTCCGTAGGCACCTGCAGTGTTCTGTAGGAGCCCATAGGGTTTTAGTGAGGTTCCGTTGTGTTGCTAAGGGTCTTGTAGAGTGCTGTCGGGTCCTGGAGTATTCTGTAGGGTTCCAGAGGGGCTCGTAGGGTTCCGTCGAAATCTGTAGGGTTCCCTAGGGGCCCATAGAGTCCCGTAGATTTCCGTAGGGACCTGTAGGGTTGTGTAAGTGCCCGCAGAAGTCTGTAGGAGTCTGTGGGATTCTGTAAGGTTCCGGAGGGTTCTGCAGGGTTCCGTAGGGGCCCGTAGAGTTCCGTAGTGGCTGGTAAAGTTCCGTAGGGCCCTGTGGGGTTCTGTATGGACCTGTAGGGTTCCGTAGGGGCCTGCAGGTTTCCGTAAGTGCCCGCAGGTGTCTGTAGGGTTCCGTAGGGGTCTGTAGGGTTCCGTAGGCACCTGCAGTGTTCTGTAGGAGCCCATAGGGTTTTAGTGAGGTTCCGTTGTGTTGCTAAGGGTCTTGTAGAGTGCTGTCGGGTCCTGGAGTATTCTGTAGGGTTCCAGAGGGCCTCATAGGGTTCCATCGAAATCTGAAGGGTTCCCTAGGGGCCCATAGAGTCCCGTAGATTTCCGTAGGGACCTGTAGGGTTGTGTAAGTGCCCGCAGGGGTTGGTAGGAGTCTGTGGGATTCTGTAAGGTTCTGGAGGGTTCTGCAGGGTTCCGTAGGGACCCGTAGAGTTCCGTAGTGGCTGGTAAAGTTCCGTAGGGCCCTGTGGGGTTCTGTATGGACCTGTAGGGTTCCGTAGGGGCCTGCAGGGTTCCATAAGTGCCCGCAGGTGTCTGTAGGGTTCCGTAGGGGTCTGTAGGGTTCCGTAGGCACCTGCAGTGTTCTGTAGGAGCCCATAGGGTTTTAGTGAGGTTCTGTTGTGTTGCTAAGGGTCTTGTAGAGTGCTGTCGGGTCCTGGAGTATTCTGTAGGGTTCCAGAGGGGCTGGTAGGGTTCCGTCGAAATCTGAAGGGTTCCCTAGGGGCCTGTAGAGGCCCGTAGATTTCCGTAGGGGCCTGTAGAGTTATGTAAGTGCCCGCAGGGGTTGGTAGGAGCTGGTAGGGTGCCATATGTTTCCGGAGGGTTGTGTAGGGTTCTGTAGGGGCCTGTGGTGTTCCCTAGGGGCCTGTAGAGTCTCGTACAGTTTCGGTAGGGTCCTGTAGGTTTCCATAAGCGCCCGCAGAGGTCTGAAGGGGCCCGTACTGTTCCGTAAGGATCCATAGGGTTCCGTAGAGCTTCGTAGGTTCCCTAGAGGCCTGTGGAGTACCGCAGGAGCCAGTAGTGTTCCGTAGGGTCCTCTAGGGTTGAGTAAGTGCCCGCAGGAGTCTGTAGGAATCCGTGGGATTCTGTAAGGTTCTGGAGGGTTCTGCAGGGTTCCGTAGGGGCCCGTAGAGTTCCGTAGTGGCTGGTAAAGTTCCCTAGGGCCCTGTACCGTTCCGTAACTGCCTGCAAGGGTCTTTAGGCTTCCGTAGGGGCTGGTAGGGTTCCATAAAGTTCCGTGGGTTCCTGCAGAGTTCTGCAAGTGCCCGCAAGGGCCTGTAGGGGCGCACAGTGTTTCTGCCAGGTTCCGTAGAGTTCCGTAGGGGCCATATTTTTCTGTAGTGGCTGGTAGTATTCTGTAGGGGTCTGTAGGTTTCCGTAGGCACCTGCAGTGTTCTGTAGGAGCCCATAGGGTTTTAGTGAGGTTCCGTTGTGTTGCTAAGGGTCTTGTAGAGTGCTGTCGGGTCCTGGAGTATTCTGTAGGGTTCCAGAGGGGCTCGTAGGGTTCCGTCGAAATCTGTAGGGTTCCCTAGGGGCCCATAGAGTCCCGTAGATTTCCGTAGGGACCTGTAGGGTTGTGTAAGTGCCCGCAGAAGTCTGTAGGAGTCTGTGGGATTCTGTAAGGTTCCGGAGGGTTCTGCAGGGTTCCGTAGGGGCCCGTAGAGTTCCGTAGTGGCTGGTAAAGTTCCGTAGGGCCCTGTGGGGTTCTGTATGGACCTGTAGGGTTCCGTAGGGGCCTGCAGGGTTCCGTAAGTGCCCGCAGGTGTCTGTAGGGTTCCGTAGGGGTCTGTAGGGTTCCGTAGGCACCTGCAGTGTTCTGTAGGAGCCCATAGGGTTTTAGTGAGGTTCCGTTGTGTTGCTAAGGGTCTTGTAGAGTGCTGTCGGGTCCTGGAGTATTCTGTAGGGTTCCAGAGGGCCTCATAGGGTTCCATCGAAATCTGAAGGGTTCCCTAGGGGCCCATAGAGTCCCGTAGATTTCCGTAGGGACCTGTAGGGTTGTGTAAGTGCCCGCAGGGGTTGGTAGGAGTCTGTGGGATTCTGTAAGGTTCTGGAGGGTTCTGCAGGGTTCCGTAGGGACCCGTAGAGTTCCGTAGTGGCTGGTAAAGTTCCGTAGGGCCCTGTGGGGTTCTGTATGGACCTGTAGGGTTCCGTAGGGGCCTGCAGGGTTCCATAAGTGCCCGCAGGTGTCTGTAGGGTTCCGTAGGGGTCTGTAGGGTTCCGTAGGCACCTGCAGTGTTCTGTAGGAGCCCATAGGGTTTTAGTGAGGTTCTGTTGTGTTGCTAAGGGTCTTGTAGAGTGCTGTCGGGTCCTGGAGTATTCTGTAGGGTTCCAGAGGGGCTGGTAGGGTTCCGTCGAAATCTGAAGGGTTCCCTAGGGGCCTGTAGAGGCCCGTAGATTTCCGTAGGGGCCTGTAGAGTTATGTAAGTGCCCGCAGGGGTTGGTAGGAGCTGGTAGGGTGCCATATGTTTCCGGAGGGTTGTGTAGGGTTCTGTAGGGGCCTGTGGTGTTCCCTAGGGGCCTGTAGAGTCTCGTACAGTTTCGGTAGGGTCCTGTAGGTTTCCATAAGCGCCCGCAGAGGTCTGAAGGGGCCCGTACTGTTCCGTAAGGATCCATAGGGTTCCGTAGAGCTTCGTAGGTTCCCTAGAGGCCTGTGGAGTACCGCAGGAGCCAGTAGTGTTCCGTAGGGTCCTCTAGGGTTGAGTAAGTGCCCGCAGGAGTCTGTAGGAATCCGTGGGATTCTGTAAGGTTCTGGAGGGTTCTGCAGGGTTCCGTAGGGGCCCGTAGAGTTCCGTAGTGGCTGGTAAAGTTCCCTAGGGCCCTGTACCGTTCCGTAACTGCCTGCAAGGGTCTTTAGGCTTCCGTAGGGGCTGGTAGGGTTCCATAAAGTTCCGTGGGTTCCTGCAGAGTTCTGCAAGTGCCCGCAAGGGCCTGTAGGGGCGCACAGTGTTTCTGCCAGGTTCCGTAGAGTTCCGTAGGGGCCATATTTTTCTGTAGTGGCTGGTAGTATTCTGTAGGGGTCTGTAGGTTTCCGTAGGCACCTGCAGTGTTCTGTAGGAGCCCATAGGGTTTTAGTGAGGTTCCGTTGTGTTGCTAAGGGTCTTGTAGAGTGCTGTCGGGTCCTGGAGTATTCTGTAGGGTTCCAGAGGGGCTCGTAGGGTTCCGTCGAAATCTGTAGGGTTCCCTAGGGGCCCATAGAGTCCCGTAGATTTCCGTAGGGACCTGTAGGGTTGTGTAAGTGCCCGCAGAAGTCTGTAGGAGTCTGTGGGATTCTGTAAGGTTCCGGAGGGTTCTGCAGGGTTCCGTAGGGGCCCGTAGAGTTCCGTAGTGGCTGGTAAAGTTCCGTAGGGCCCTGTGGGGTTCTGTATGGACCTGTAGGGTTCCGTAGGGGCCTGCAGGGTTCCGTAGGTGCCCGCAGGTGTCTGTAGGGTTCCGTAGGGGTCTGTAGGGTTCCGTAGGCACCTGCAGTGTTCTGTAGGAGCCCATAGGGTTTTAGTGAGGTTCCGTTGTGTTGCTAAGGGTCTTGTAGAGTGCTGTCGGGTCCTGGAGTATTCTGTAGGGTTCCAGAGGGCCTCATAGGGTTCCATCGAAATCTGAAGGGTTCCCTAGGGGCCCATAGAGTCCCGTAGATTTCCGTAGGGACCTGTAGGGTTGTGTAAGTGCCCGCAGGGGTTGGTAGGAGTCTGTGGGATTCTGTAAGGTTCTGGAGGGTTCTGCAGGGTTCCGTAGGGACCCGTAGAGTTCCGTAGTGGCTGGTAAAGTTCCGTAGGGCCCTGTGGGGTTCTGTATGGACCTGTAGGGTTCCGTAGGGGCCTGCAGGGTTCCATAAGTGCCCGCAGGTGTCTGTAGGGTTCCGTAGGGGTCTGTAGGGTTCCGTAGGCACCTGCAGTGTTCTGTAGGAGCCCATAGGGTTTTAGTGAGGTTCCGTTGTGTTGCTAAGGGTCTTGTAGAGTGCTGTCGGGTCCTGGAGTATTCTGTAGGGTTCCAGAGGGCCTCATAGGGTTCCATCGAAATCTGAAGGGTTCCCTAGGGGCCCATAGAGTCCCGTAGATTTCCGTAGGGACCTGTAGGGTTGTGTAAGTGCCCGCAGGGGTTGGTAGGAGTCTGTGGGATTCTGTAAGGTTCTGGAGGGTTCTGCAGGGTTCCGTAGGGACCCGTAGAGTTCCGTAGTGGCTGGTAAAGTTCCGTAGGGCCCTGTGGGGTTCTGTATGGACCTGTAGGGTTCCGTAGGGGCCTGCAGGGTTCCATAAGTGCCCGCAGGTGTCTGTAGGGTTCCGTAGGGGTCTGTAGGGTTCCGTAGGCACCTGCAGTGTTCTGTAGGAGCCCATAGGGTTTTAGTGAGGTTCTGTTGTGTTGCTAAGGGTCTTGTAGAGTGCTGTCGGGTCCTGGAGTATTCTGTAGGGTTCCAGAGGGGCTGGTAGGGTTCCGTCGAAATCTGAAGGGTTCCCTAGGGGCCTGTAGAGGCCCGTAGATTTCCGTAGGGGCCTGTAGAGTTATGTAAGTGCCCGCAGGGGTTGGTAGGAGCTGGTAGGGTGCCATATGTTTCCGGAGGGTTGTGTAGGGTTCCGTAGGGGCCTGTGGTGTTCCCTAGGGGCCTGTAGAGTCTCGTACAGTTTCGGTAGGGTCCTGTAGGTTTCCATAAGCGCCCGCAGAGGTCTGAAGGGGCCCGTACTGTTCCGTAAGGATCCATAGGGTTCCGTAGAGCTTCGTAGGTTCCCTAGAGGCCTGTGGAGTACCGCAGGAGCCAGTAGTGTTCCGTAGGGTCCTCTAGGGTTGAGTAAGTGCCCGCAGGAGTCTGTAGGAATCCGTGGGATTCTGTAAGGTTCTGGAGGGTTCTGCAGGGTTCCGTAGGGGCCCCTAGAGTTCCGTAGTGGCTGGTAAAGTTCCCTAGGGCCCTGTACCGTTCCGTAACTGCCTGCAAGGGTCTTTAGGCTTCCGTAGGGGCTGGTAGGGTTCCATAAAGTTCCGTGGGTTCCTGCAGAGTTCTGCAAGTGCCCGCAAGGGCCTGTAGGGGCGCACAGTGTTTCTGCCAGGTTCCGTAGAGTTCCGTAGGGGCCATATTTTTCTGTAGTGGCTGGTAGTATTCTGTAGGGGTCTGTAGGTTTCCGTAGGCACCTGCAGTGTTCTGTAGGAGCCCATAGGGTTTTAGTGAGGTTCCGTTGTGTTGCTAAGGGTCTTGTAGAGTGCTGTCGGGTCCTGGAGTATTCTGTAGGGTTCCAGAGGGGCTCGTAGGGTTCCGTCGAAATCTGTAGGGTTCCCTAGGGGCCCATAGAGTCCCGTAGATTTCCGTAGGGACCTGTAGGGTTGTGTAAGTGCCCGCAGAAGTCTGTAGGAGTCTGTGGGATTCTGTAAGGTTCCGGAGGGTTCTGCAGGGTTCCGTAGGGGCCCGTAGAGTTCCGTAGTGGCTGGTAAAGTTCCGTAGGGCCCTGTGGGGTTCTGTATGGACCTGTAGGGTTCCGTAGGGGCCTGCAGGGTTCCGTAAGTGCCCGCAGGTGTCTGTAGGGTTCCGTAGGGGTCTGTAGGGTTCCGTAGGCACCTGCAGTGTTCTGTAGGAGCCCATAGGGTTTTAGTGAGGTTCCGTTGTGTTGCTAAGGGTCTTGTAGAGTGCTGTCGGGTCCTGGAGTATTCTGTAGGGTTCCAGAGGGCCTCATAGGGTTCCATCGAAATCTGAAGGGTTCCCTAGGGGCCCATAGAGTCCCGTAGATTTCCGTAGGGACCTGTAGGGTTGTGTAAGTGCCCGCAGGGGTTGGTAGGAGTCTGTGGGATTCTGTAAGGTTCTGGAGGGTTCTGCAGGGTTCCGTAGGGACCCGTAGAGTTCCGTAGTGGCTGGTAAAGTTCCGTAGGGCCCTGTGGGGTTCTGTATGGACCTGTAGGGTTCCGTAGGGGCCTGCAGGGTTCCATAAGTGCCCGCAGGTGTCTGTAGGGTTCCGTAGGGGTCTGTAGGGTTCCGTAGGCACCTGCAGTGTTCTGTAGGAGCCCATAGGGTTTTAGTGAGGTTCTGTTGTGTTGCTAAGGGTCTTGTAGAGTGCTGTCGGGTCCTGGAGTATTCTGTAGGGTTCCAGAGGGGCTGGTAGGGTTCCGTCGAAATCTGAAGGGTTCCCTAGGGGCCTGTAGAGTCCTGTAGATTTCCGTAGGGGCCTGTAGAGTTATGTAAGTGCCCGCAGGGGTTGGTAGGAGCTTGTAGGGTGCCATATGTTTCCGGAGGGTTGTGTAGGGTTCCGTAGGGGCCTGTGGTGTTCCCTAGGGGCCTGTAGAGTCTCGTACAGTTTCGGTAGGGTCCTGTAGGTTTCCATAAGCGCCCGCAGAGGTCTGAAGGGGCCCGTACTGTTCCGTAAGGATCCATAGGGTTCCGTAGAGCTTCGTAGGTTCCCTAGAGGCCTGTGGAGTACCGCAGGAGCCAGTAGTGTTCCGTAGGGTCCTCTAGGGTTGAGTAAGTGCCCGCAGGAGTCTGTAGGAATCCGTGGGATTCTGTAAGGTTCTGGAGGGTTCTGCAGGGTTCCGTAGGGGCCCGTAGAGTTCCGTAGTGGCTGGTAAAGTTCCCTAGGGCCCTGTACCGTTCCGTAACTGCCTGCAAGGGTCTTTAGGCTTCCGTAGGGGCTGGTAGGGTTCCATAAAGTTCCGTGGGTTCCTGCAGAGTTCTGCAAGTGCCCGCAAGGGCCTGTAGGGGCGCACAGTGTTTCTGCCAGGTTCCGTAGAGTTCCGTAGGGGCCATATTTTTCTGTAGTGGCTGGTAGTATTCTGTAGGGGTCTGTAGGTTTCCGTAGGCACCTGCAGTGTTCTGTAGGAGCCCATAGGGTTTTAGTGAGGTTCCGTTGTGTTGCTAAGGGTCTTGTAGAGTGCTGTCGGGTCCTGGAGTATTCTGTAGGGTTCCAGAGGGGCTCGTAGGGTTCCGTCGAAATCTGTAGGGTTCCCTAGGGGCCCATAGAGTCCCGTAGATTTCCGTAGGGACCTGTAGGGTTGTGTAAGTGCCCGCAGAAGTCTGTAGGAGTCTGTGGGATTCTGTAAGGTTCCGGAGGGTTCTGCAGGGTTCCGTAGGGGCCCGTAGAGTTCCGTAGTGGCTGGTAAAGTTCCGTAGGGCCCTGTGGGGTTCTGTATGGACCTGTAGGGTTCCGTAGGGGCCTGCAGGGTTCCGTAAGTGCCCGCAGGTGTCTGTAGGGTTCCGTAGGGGTCTGTAGGGTTCCGTAGGCACCTGCAGTGTTCTGTAGGAGCCCATAGGGTTTTAGTGAGGTTCCGTTGTGTTGCTAAGGGTCTTGTAGAGTGCTGTCGGGTCCTGGAGTATTCTGTAGGGTTCCAGAGGGCCTCATAGGGTTCCATCGAAATCTGAAGGGTTCCCTAGGGGCCCATAGAGTCCCGTAGATTTCCGTAGGGACCTGTAGGGTTGTGTAAGTGCCCGCAGGGGTTGGTAGGAGTCTGTGGGATTCTGTAAGGTTCTGGAGGGTTCTGCAGGGTTCCGTAGGGACCCGTAGAGTTCCGTAGTGGCTGGTAAAGTTCCATAGGGCCCTGTGGGGTTCTGTATGGACCTGTAGGGTTCCGTAGGGGCCTGCAGGGTTCCATAAGTGCCCGCAGGTGTCTGTAGGGTTCCGTAGGGGTCTGTAGGGTTCCGTAGGCACCTGCAGTGTTCTGTAGGAGCCCATAGGGTTTTAGTGAGGTTCTGTTGTGTTGCTAAGGGTCTTGTAGAGTGCTGTCGGGTCCTGGAGTATTCTGTAGGGTTCCAGAGGGGCTGGTAGGGTTCCGTCGAAATCTGAAGGGTTCCCTAGGGGCCTGTAGAGGCCCGTAGATTTCCGTAGGGGCCTGTAGAGTTATGTAAGTGCCCGCAGGGGTTGGTAGGAGCTGGTAGGGTGCCATATGTTTCCGGAGGGTTGTGTAGGGTTCCGTAGGGGCCTGTGGTGTTCCCTAGGGGCCTGTAGAGTCTCGTACAGTTTCGGTAGGGTCCTGTAGGTTTCCATAAGCGCCCGCAGAGGTCTGAAGGGGCCCGTACTGTTCCGTAAGGATCCATAGGGTTCCGTAGAGCTTCGTAGGTTCCCTAGAGGCCTGTGGAGTACCGCAGGAGCCAGTAGTGTTCCGTAGGGTCCTCTAGGGTTGAGTAAGTGCCCGCAGGAGTCTGTAGGAATCCGTGGGATTCTGTAAGGTTCTGGAGGGTTCTGCAGGGTTCCGTAGGGGCCCGTAGAGTTCCGTAGTGGCTGGTAAAGTTCCCTAGGGCCCTGTACCGTTCCGTAACTGCCTGCAAGGGTCTTTAGGCTTCCGTAGGGGCTGGTAGGGTTCCATAAAGTTCCGTGGGTTCCTGCAGAGTTCTGCAAGTGCCCGCAAGGGCCTGTAGGGGCGCACAGTGTTTCTGCCAGGTTCCGTAGAGTTCCGTAGGGGCCATATTTTTCTGTAGTGGCTGGTAGTATTCTGTAGGGGTCTGTAGGTTTCCGTAGGCACCTGCAGTGTTCTGTAGGAGCCCATAGGGTTTTAGTGAGGTTCCGTTGTGTTGCTAAGGGTCTTGTAGAGTGCTGTCGGGTCCTGGAGTATTCTGTAGGGTTCCAGAGGGGCTCGTAGGGTTCCGTCGAAATCTGTAGGGTTCCCTAGGGGCCCATAGAGTCCCGTAGATTTCCGTAGGGACCTGTAGGGTTGTGTAAGTGCCCGCAGAAGTCTGTAGGAGTCTGTGGGATTCTGTAAGGTTCCGGAGGGTTCTGCAGGGTTCCGTAGGGGCCCGTAGAGTTCCGTAGTGGCTGGTAAAGTTCCGTAGGGCCCTGTGGGGTTCTGTATGGACCTGTAGGGTTCCGTAGGGGCCTGCAGGGTTCCGTAAGTGCCCGCAGGTGTCTGTAGGGTTCCGTAGGGGTCTGTAGGGTTCCGTAGGCACCTGCAGTGTTCTGTAGGAGCCCATAGGGTTTTAGTGAGGTTCCGTTGTGTTGCTAAGGGTCTTGTAGAGTGCTGTCGGGTCCTGGAGTATTCTGTAGGGTTCCAGAGGGCCTCATAGGGTTCCATCGAAATCTGAAGGGTTCCCTAGGGGCCCATAGAGTCCCGTAGATTTCCGTAGGGACCTGTAGGGTTGTGTAAGTGCCCGCAGGGGTTGGTAGGAGTCTGTGGGATTCTGTAAGGTTCTGGAGGGTTCTGCAGGGTTCCGTAGGGACCCGTAGAGTTCCGTAGTGGCTGGTAAAGTTCCGTAGGGCCCTGTGGGGTTCTGTATGGACCTGTAGGGTTCCGTAGGGGCCTGCAGGGTTCCATAAGTGCCCGCAGGTGTCTGTAGGGTTCCGTAGGGGTCTGTAGGGTTCCGTAGGCACCTGCAGTGTTCTGTAGGAGCCCATAGGGTTTTAGTGAGGTTCCGTTGTGTTGCTAAGGGTCTTGTAGAGTGCTGTCGGGTCCTGGAGTATTCTGTAGGGTTCCAGAGGGCCTCATAGGGTTCCATCGAAATCTGAAGGGTTCCCTAGGGGCCCATAGAGTCCCGTAGATTTCCGTAGGGACCTGTAGGGTTGTGTAAGTGCCCGCAGGGGTTGGTAGGAGTCTGTGGGATTCTGTAAGGTTCTGGAGGGTTCTGCAGGGTTCCGTAGGGACCCGTAGAGTTCCGTAGTGGCTGGTAAAGTTCCGTAGGGCCCTGTGGGGTTCTGTATGGACCTGTAGGGTTCCGTAGGGGCCTGCAGGGTTCCATAAGTGCCCGCAGGTGTCTGTAGGGTTCCGTAGGGGTCTGTAGGGTTCCGTAGGCACCTGCAGTGTTCTGTAGGAGCCCATAGGGTTTTAGTGAGGTTCTGTTGTGTTGCTAAGGGTCTTGTAGAGTGCTGTCGGGTCCTGGAGTATTCTGTAGGGTTCCAGAGGGGCTGGTAGGGTTCCGTCGAAATCTGAAGGGTTCCCTAGGGGCCTGTAGAGGCCCGTAGATTTCCGTAGGGGCCTGTAGAGTTATGTAAGTGCCCGCAGGGGTTGGTAGGAGCTGGTAGGGTGCCATATGTTTCCGGAGGGTTGTGTAGGGTTCCGTAGGGGCCTGTGGTGTTCCCTAGGGGCCTGTAGAGTCTCGTACAGTTTCGGTAGGGTCCTGTAGGTTTCCATAAGCGCCCGCAGAGGTCTGAAGGGGCCCGTACTGTTCCGTAAGGATCCATAGGGTTCCGTAGAGCTTCGTAGGTTCCCTAGAGGCCTGTGGAGTACCGCAGGAGCCAGTAGTGTTCCGTAGGGTCCTCTAGGGTTGAGTAAGTGCCCGCAGGAGTCTGTAGGAATCCGTGGGATTCTGTAAGGTTCTGGAGGGTTCTGCAGGGTTCCGTAGGGGCCCGTAGAGTTCCGTAGTGGCTGGTAAAGTTCCCTAGGGCCCTGTACCGTTCCGTAACTGCCTGCAAGGGTCTTTAGGCTTCCGTAGGGGCTGGTAGGGTTCCATAAAGTTCCGTGGGTTCCTGCAGAGTTCTGCAAGTGCCCGCAAGGGCCTGTAGGGGCGCACAGTGTTTCTGCCAGGTTCCGTAGAGTTCCGTAGGGGCCATATTTTTCTGTAGTGGCTGGTAGTATTCTGTAGGGGTCTGTAGGTTTCCGTAGGCACCTGCAGTGTTCTGTAGGAGCCCATAGGGTTTTAGTGAGGTTCCGTTGTGTTGCTAAGGGTCTTGTAGAGTGCTGTCGGGTTCTGGAGTATTCTGTAGGGTTCCAGAGGGGCTCGTAGGGTTCCGTCGAAATCTGTAGGGTTCCCTAGGGGCCCATAGAGTCCCGTAGATTTCCGTAGGGACCTGTAGGGTTGTGTAAGTGCCCGCAGAAGTCTGTAGGAGTCTGTGGGATTCTGTAAGGTTCCGGAGGGTTCTGCAGGGTTCCGTAGGGGCCCGTAGAGTTCCGTAGTGGCTGGTAAAGTTCCGTAGGGCCCTGTGGGGTTCTGTATGGACCTGTAGGGTTCCGTAGGGGCCTGCAGGGTTCCGTAAGTGCCCGCAGGTGTCTGTAGGGTTCCGTAGGGGTCTGTAGGGTTCCGTAGGCACCTGCAGTGTTCTGTAGGAGCCCATAGGGTTTTAGTGAGGTTCCGTTGTGTTGCTAAGGGTCTTGTAGAGTGCTGTCGGGTCCTGGAGTATTCTGTAGGGTTCCAGAGGGGCTGGTAGGGTTCCGTCGAAATCTGAAGGGTTCCCTAGGGGCCTGTAGAGGCCCGTAGATTTCCGTAGGGGCCTGTAGAGTTATGTAAGTGCCCGCAGGGGTTGGTAGGAGCTGGTAGGGTGCCATATGTTTCCGGAGGGTTGTGTAGGGTTCCGTAGGGGCCTGTGGTGTTCCCTAGGGGCCTGTAGAGTCTCGTACAGTTTCGGTAGGGTCCTGTAGGTTTCCATAAGCGCCCGCAGAGGTCTGAAGGGGCCCGTACTGTTCCGTAAGGATCCATAGGGTTCCGTAGAGCTTCGTAGGTTCCCTAGAGGCCTGTGGAGTACCGCAGGAGCCAGTAGTGTTCCGTAGGGTCCTCTAGGGTTGAGTAAGTGCCCGCAGGAGTCTGTAGGAATCCGTGGGATTCTGTAAGGTTCTGGAGGGTTCTGCAGGGTTCCGTAGGGGCCCGTAGAGTTCCGTAGTGGCTGGTAAAGTTCCCTAGGGCCCTGTACCGTTCCGTAACTGCCTGCAAGGGTCTTTAGGCTTCCGTAGGGGCTGGTAGGGTTCCATAAAGTTCCGTGGGTTCCTGCAGAGTTCTGCAAGTGCCCGCAAGGGCCTGTAGGGGCGCACAGTGTTTCTGCCAGGTTCCGTAGAGTTCCGTAGGGGCCATATTTTTCTGTAGTGGCTGGTAGTATTCTGTAGGGGTCTGTAGGTTTCCGTAGGCACCTGCAGTGTTCTGTAGGAGCCCATAGGGTTTTAGTGAGGTTCCGTTGTGTTGCTAAGGGTCTTGTAGAGTGCTGTCGGGTCCTGGAGTATTCTGTAGGGTTCCAGAGGGGCTCGTAGGGTTCCGTCGAAATCTGTAGGGTTCCCTAGGGGCCCATAGAGTCCCGTAGATTTCCGTAGGGACCTGTAGGGTTGTGTAAGTGCCCGCAGAAGTCTGTAGGAGTCTGTGGGATTCTGTAAGGTTCCGGAGGGTTCTGCAGGGTTCCGTAGGGGCCCGTAGAGTTCCGTAGTGGCTGGTAAAGTTCCGTAGGGCCCTGTGGGGTTCTGTATGGACCTGTAGGGTTCCGTAGGGGCCTGCAGGGTTCCGTAAGTGCCCGCAGGTGTCTGTAGGGTTCCGTAGGGGTCTGTAGGGTTCCGTAGGCACCTGCAGTGTTCTGTAGGAGCCCATAGGGTTTTAGTGAGGTTCCGTTGTGTTGCTAAGGGTCTTGTAGAGTGCTGTCGGGTCCTGGAGTATTCTGTAGGGTTCCAGAGGGCCTCATAGGGTTCCATCGAAATCTGAAGGGTTCCCTAGGGGCCCATAGAGTCCCGTAGATTTCCGTAGGGGCCTGTAGAGTTATGTAAGTGCCCGCAGGGGTTGGTAGGAGTCTGTGGGATTCTGTAAGGTTCTGGAGGGTTCTGCAGGGTTCCGTAGGGACCCGTAGAGTTCCGTAGTGGCTGGTAAAGTTCCGTAGGGCCCTGTGGGGTTCTGTATGGACCTGTAGGGTTCCGTAGGGGCCTGCAGGGTTCCATAAGTGCCCGCAGGTGTCTGTAGGGTTCCGTAGGGGTCTGTAGGGTTCCGTAGGCACCTGCAGTGTTCTGTAGGAGCCCATAGGGTTTTAGTGAGGTTCTGTTGTGTTGCTAAGGGTCTTGTAGAGTGCTGTCGGGTCCTGGAGTATTCTGTAGGGTTCCAGAGGGGCTGGTAGGGTTCCGTCGAAATCTGAAGGGTTCCCTAGGGGCCTGTAGAGGCCCGTAGATTTCCGTAGGGGCCTGTAGAGTTATGTAAGTGCCCGCAGGGGTTGGTAGGAGCTGGTAGGGTGCCATATGTTTCCGGAGGGTTGTGTAGGGTTCCGTAGGGGCCTGTGGTGTTCCCTAGGGGCCTGTAGAGTCTCGTACAGTTTCGGTAGGGTCCTGTAGGTTTCCATAAGCGCCCGCAGAGGTCTGAAGGGGCCCGTACTGTTCCGTAAGGATCCATAGGGTTCCGTAGAGCTTCGTAGGTTCCCTAGAGGCCTGTGGAGTACCGCAGGAGCCAGTAGTGTTCCGTAGGGTCCTCTAGGGTTGAGTAAGTGCCCGCAGGAGTCTGTAGGAATCCGTGGGATTCTGTAAGGTTCTGGAGGGTTCTGCAGGGTTCCGTAGGGGCCCGTAGAGTTCCGTAGTGGCTGGTAAAGTTCCCTAGGGCCCTGTACCGTTCCGTAACTGCCTGCAAGGGTCTTTAGGCTTCCGTAGGGGCTGGTAGGGTTCCATAAAGTTCCGTGGGTTCCTGCAGAGTTCTGCAAGTGCCCGCAAGGGCCTGTAGGGGCGCACAGTGTTTCTGCCAGGTTCCGTAGAGTTCCGTAGGGGCCATATTTTTCTGTAGTGGCTGGTAGTATTCTGTAGGGGTCTGTAGGTTTCCGTAGGCACCTGCAGTGTTCTGTAGGAGCCCATAGGGTTTTAGTGAGGTTCCGTTGTGTTGCTAAGGGTCTTGTAGAGTGCTGTCGGGTCCTGGAGTATTCTGTAGGGTTCCAGAGGGGCTCGTAGGGTTCTGTCGAAATCTGTAGGGTTCCCTAGGGGCCCATAGAGTCCCGTAGATTTCCGTAGGGACCTGTAGGGTTGTGTAAGTGCCCGCAGAAGTCTGTAGGAGTCTGTGGGATTCTGTAAGGTTCCGGAGGGTTCTGCAGGGTTCCGTAGGGGCCCGTAGAGTTCCGTAGTGGCTGGTAAAGTTCCGTAGGGCCCTGTGGGGTTCTGTATGGACCTGTAGGGTTCCGTAGGGGCCTGCAGGGTTCCGTAAGTGCCCGCAGGTGTCTGTAGGGTTCCGTAGGGGTCTGTAGGGTTCCGTAGGCACCTGCAGTGTTCTGTAGGAGCCCATAGGGTTTTAGTGAGGTTCCGTTGTGTTGCTAAGGGTCTTGTAGAGTGCTGTCGGGTCCTGGAGTATTCTGTAGGGTTCCAGAGGGCCTCATAGGGTTCCATTGAAATCTGAAGGGTTCCCTAGGGGCCCATAGAGTCCCGTAGATTTCCGTAGGGACCTGTAGGGTTGTGTAAGTGCCCGCAGGGGTTGGTAGGAGTCTGTGGGATTCTGTAAGGTTCTGGAGGGTTCTGCAGGGTTCCGTAGGGACCCGTAGAGTTCCGTAGTGGCTGGTAAAGTTCCGTAGGGCCCTGTGGGGTTCTGTATGGACCTGTAGGGTTCCGTAGGGGCCTGCAGGGTTCCATAAGTGCCCGCAGGTGTCTGTAGGGTTCCGTAGGGGTCTGTAGGGTTCCGTAGGCACCTGCAGTGTTCTGTAGGAGCCCATAGGGTTTTAGTGAGGTTCCGTTGTGTTGCTAAGGGTCTTGTAGAGTGCTGTCGGGTCCTGGAGTATTCTGTAGGGTTCCAGAGGGGCTGGTAGGGTTCCGTCGAAATCTGAAGGGTTCCCTAGGGGCCTGTAGAGGCCCGTAGATTTCCGTAGGGGCCTGTAGAGTTATGTAAGTGCCCGCAGGGGTTGGTAGGAGCTGGTAGGGTGCCATATGTTTCCGGAGGGTTGTGTAGGGTTCCGTAGGGGCCTGTGGTGTTCCCTAGGGGCCTGTAGAGTCTCGTACAGTTTCGGTAGGGTCCTGTAGGTTTCCATAAGCGCCCGCAGAGGTCTGAAGGGGCCCGTACTGTTCCGTAAGGATCCATAGGGTTCCGTAGAGCTTCGTAGGTTCCCTAGAGGCCTGTGGAGTACCGCAGGAGCCAGTAGTGTTCCGTAGGGTCCTCTAGGGTTGAGTAAGTGCCCGCAGGAGTCTGTAGGAATCCGTGGGATTCTGTAAGGTTCTGGAGGGTTCTGCAGGGTTCCGTAGGGGCCCGTAGAGTTCCGTAGTGGCTGGTAAAGTTCCCTAGGGCCCTGTACCGTTCCGTAACTGCCTGCAAGGGTCTTTAGGCTTCCGTAGGGGCTGGTAGGGTTCCATAAAGTTCCGTGGGTTCCTGCAGAGTTCTGCAAGTGCCCGCAAGGGCCTGTAGGGGCGCACAGTGTTTCTGCCAGGTTCCGTAGAGTTCCGTAGGGGCCATATTTTTCTGTAGTGGCTGGTAGTATTCTGTAGGGGTCTGTAGGTTTCCGTAGGCACCTGCAGTGTTCTGTAGGAGCCCATAGGGTTTTAGTGAGGTTCCGTTGTGTTGCTAAGGGTCTTGTAGAGTGCTGTCGGGTTCTGGAGTATTCTGTAGGGTTCCAGAGGGGCTCGTAGGGTTCCGTCGAAATCTGTAGGGTTCCCTAGGGGCCCATAGAGTCCCGTAGATTTCCGTAGGGACCTGTAGGGTTGTGTAAGTGCCCGCAGAAGTCTGTAGGAGTCTGTGGGATTCTGTAAGGTTCCGGAGGGTTCTGCAGGGTTCCGTAGGGGCCCGTAGAGTTCCGTAGTGGCTGGTAAAGTTCCGTAGGGCCCTGTGGGGTTCTGTATGGACCTGTAGGGTTCCGTAGGGGCCTGCAGGGTTCCGTAAGTGCCCGCAGGTGTCTGTAGGGTTCCGTAGGGGTCTGTAGGGTTCCGTAGGCACCTGCAGTGTTCTGTAGGAGCCCATAGGGTTTTAGTGAGGTTCCGTTGTGTTGCTAAGGGTCTTGTAGAGTGCTGTCGGGTCCTGGAGTATTCTGTAGGGTTCCAGAGGGCCTCATAGGGTTCCATTGAAATCTGAAGGGTTCCCTAGGGGCCCATAGAGTCCCGTAGATTTCCGTAGGGACCTGTAGGGTTGTGTAAGTGCCCGCAGGGGTTGGTAGGAGTCTGTGGGATTCTGTAAGGTTCTGGAGGGTTCTGCAGGGTTCCGTAGGGACCCGTAGAGTTCCGTAGTGGCTGGTAAAGTTCCGTAGGGCCCTGTGGGGTTCTGTATGGACCTGTAGGGTTCCGTAGGGGCCTGCAGGGTTCCATAAGTGCCCGCAGGTGTCTGTAGGGTTCCGTAGGGGTCTGTAGGGTTCCGTAGGCACCTGCAGTGTTCTGTAGGAGCCCATAGGGTTTTAGTGAGGTTCTGTTGTGTTGCTAAGGGTCTTGTAGAGTGCTGTCGGGTCCTGGAGTATTCTGTAGGGTTCCAGAGGGGCTGGTAGGGTTCCGTCGAAATCTGAAGGGTTCCCTAGGGGCCCGTAGAGTCCCGTAGATTTCCGTAGGGGCCTGTAGAGTTATGTAAGTGCCCGCAGGGGTTGGTAGGAGCTGGTAGGGTGCCATATGTTTCCGGAGGGTTGTGTAGGGTTCCGTAGGGGCCTGTGGTGTTCCCTAGGGGCCTGTAGAGTCTCGTACAGTTTCGGTAGGGTCCTGTAGGTTTCCATAAGCGCCCGCAGAGGTCTGAAGGGGCCCGTACTGTTCCGTAAGGATCCATAGGGTTCCGTAGAGCTTCGTAGGTTCCCTAGAGGCCTGTGGAGTACCGCAGGAGCCAGTAGTGTTCCGTAGGGTCCTCTAGGGTTGAGTAAGTGCCCGCAGGAGTCTGTAGGAATCCGTGGGATTCTGTAAGGTTCTGGAGGGTTCTGCAGGGTTCCGTAGGGGCCCGTAGAGTTCCGTAGTGGCTGGTAAAGTTCCCTAGGGCCCTGTACCGTTCCGTAACTGCCTGCAAGGGTCTTTAGGCTTCCGTAGGGGCTGGTAGGGTTCCATAAAGTTCCGTGGGTTCCTGCAGAGTTCTGCAAGTGCCCGCAAGGGCCTGTAGGGGCGCACAGTGTTTCTGCCAGGTTCCGTAGAGTTCCGTAGGGGCCATATTTTTCTGTAGTGGCTGGTAGTATTCTGTAGGGGTCTGTAGGTTTCCGTAGGCACCTGCAGTGTTCTGTAGGAGCCCATAGGGTTTTAGTGAGGTTCCGTTGTGTTGCTAAGGGTCTTGTAGAGTGCTGTCGGGTCCTGGAGTATTCTGTAGGGTTCCAGAGGGGCTCGTAGGGTTCCGTCGAAATCTGTAGGGTTCCCTAGGGGCCCATAGAGTCCCGTAGATTTCCGTAGGGACCTGTAGGGTTGTGTAAGTGCCCGCAGAAGTCTGTAGGAGTCTGTGGGATTCTGTAAGGTTCCGGAGGGTTCTGCAGGGTTCCGTAGGGGCCCGTAGAGTTCCGTAGTGGCTGGTAAAGTTCCGTAGGGCCCTGTGGGGTTCTGTATGGACCTGTAGGGTTCCGTAGGGGCCTGCAGGGTTCCGTAAGTGCCCGCAGGTGTCTGTAGGGTTCCGTAGGGGTCTGTAGGGTTCCGTAGGCACCTGCAGTGTTCTGTAGGAGCCCATAGGGTTTTAGTGAGGTTCTGTTGTGTTGCTAAGGGTCTTGTAGAGTGCTGTCGGGTCCTGGAGTATTCTGTAGGGTTCCAGAGGGGCTGGTAGGGTTCCGTCGAAATCTGAAGGGTTCCCTAGGGGCCCGTAGAGTCCCGTAGATTTCCGTAGGGGCCTGTAGAGTTATGTAAGTGCCCGCAGGGGTTGGTAGGAGCTGGTAGGGTGCCATATGTTTCCGGAGGGTTGTGTAGGGTTCCGTAGGGGCCTGTGGTGTTCCCTAGGGGCCTGTAGAGTCTCGTACAGTTTCGGTAGGGTCCTGTAGGTTTCCATAAGCGCCCGCAGAGGTCTGAAGGGGCCCGTACTGTTCCGTAAGGATCCATAGGGTTCCGTAGAGCTTCGTAGGTTCCCTAGAGGCCTGTGGAGTACCGCAGGAGCCAGTAGTGTTCCGTAGGGTCCTCTAGGGTTGAGTAAGTGCCCGCAGGAGTCTGTAGGAATCCGTGGGATTCTGTAAGGTTCTGGAGGGTTCTGCAGGGTTCCGTAGGGGCCCGTAGAGTTCCGTAGTGGCTGGTAAAGTTCCCTAGGGCCCTGTACCGTTCCGTAACTGCCTGCAAGGGTCTTTAGGCTTCCGTAGGGGCTGGTAGGGTTCCATAAAGTTCCGTGGGTTCCTGCAGAGTTCTGCAAGTGCCCGCAAGGGCCTGTAGGGGCGCACAGTGTTTCTGCCAGGTTCCGTAGAGTTCCGTAGGGGCCATATTTTTCTGTAGTGGCTGGTAGTATTCTGTAGGGGTCTGTAGGTTTCCGTAGGCACCTGCAGTGTTCTGTAGGAGCCCATAGGGTTTTAGTGAGGTTCCGTTGTGTTGCTAAGGGTCTTGTAGAGTGCTGTCGGGTCCTGGAGTATTCTGTAGGGTTCCAGAGGGGCTCGTAGGGTTCCGTCGAAATCTGTAGGGTTCCCTAGGGGCCCATAGAGTCCCGTAGATTTCCGTAGGGACCTGTAGGGTTGTGTAAGTGCCCGCAGAAGTCTGTAGGAGTCTGTGGGATTCTGTAAGGTTCCGGAGGGTTCTGCAGGGTTCCGTAGGGGCCCGTAGAGTTCCGTAGTGGCTGGTAAAGTTCCGTAGGGCCCTGTGGGGTTCTGTATGGACCTGTAGGGTTCCGTAGGGGCCTGCAGGGTTCCGTAAGTGCCCGCAGGTGTCTGTAGGGTTCCGTAGGGGTCTGTAGGGTTCCGTAGGCACCTGCAGTGTTCTGTAGGAGCCCATAGGGTTTTAGTGAGGTTCCGTTGTGTTGCTAAGGGTCTTGTAGAGTGCTGTCGGGTCCTGGAGTATTCTGTAGGGTTCCAGAGGGCCTCATAGGGTTCCATCGAAATCTGAAGGGTTCCCTAGGGGCCCATAGAGTCCCGTAGATTTCCGTAGGGGCCTGTAGAGTTATGTAAGTGCCCGCAGGGGTTGGTAGGAGCTTGTAGGGTGCCATATGTTTCCGGAGGGTTGTGTAGGGTTCCGTAGGGGCCTGTGGTGTTCCCTAGGGGCCTGTAGAGTCTCGTACAGTTTCGGTAGGGTCCTGTAGGTTTCCATAAGCGCCCGCAGAGGTCTGAAGGGGCCCGTACTGTTCCGTAAGGATCCATAGGGTTCCGTAGAGCTTCGTAGGTTCCCTAGAGGCCTGTGGAGTACCGCAGGAGCCAGTAGTGTTCCGTAGGGTCCTCTAGGGTTGAGTAAGTGCCCGCAGGAGTCTGTAGGAATCCGTGGGATTCTGTAAGGTTCTGGAGGGTTCTGCAGGGTTCCGTAGGGGCCCGTAGAGTTCCGTAGTGGCTGGTAAAGTTCCCTAGGGCCCTGTACCGTTCCGTAACTGCCTGCAAGGGTCTTTAGGCTTCCGTAGGGGCTGGTAGGGTTCCATAAAGTTCCGTGGGTTCCTGCAGAGTTCTGCAAGTGCCCGCAAGGGCCTGTAGGGGCGCACAGTGTTTCTGCCAGGTTCCGTAGAGTTCCGTAGGGGCCATATTTTTCTGTAGTGGCTGGTAGTATTCTGTAGGGGTCTGTAGGTTTCCGTAGGCACCTGCAGTGTTCTGTAGGAGCCCATAGGGTTTTAGTGAGGTTCCGTTGTGTTGCTAAGGGTCTTGTAGAGTGCTGTCGGGTTCTGGAGTATTCTGTAGGGTTCCAGAGGGGCTCGTAGGGTTCCGTCGAAATCTGTAGGGTTCCCTAGGGGCCCATAGAGTCCCGTAGATTTCCGTAGGGACCTGTAGGGTTGTGTAAGTGCCCGCAGAAGTCTGTAGGAGTCTGTGGGATTCTGTAAGGTTCCGGAGGGTTCTGCAGGGTTCCGTAGGGGCCCGTAGAGTTCCGTAGTGGCTGGTAAAGTTCCGTAGGGCCCTGTGGGGTTCTGTATGGACCTGTAGGGTTCCGTAGGGGCCTGCAGGGTTCCGTAAGTGCCCGCAGGTGTCTGTAGGGTTCCGTAGGGGTCTGTAGGGTTCCGTAGGCACCTGCAGTGTTCTGTAGGAGCCCATAGGGTTTTAGTGAGGTTCCGTTGTGTTGCTAAGGGTCTTGTAGAGTGCTGTCGGGTCCTGGAGTATTCTGTAGGGTTCCAGAGGGCCTCATAGGGTTCCATCGAAATCTGAAGGGTTCCCTAGGGGCCCATAGAGTCCCGTAGATTTCCGTAGGGACCTGTAGGGTTGTGTAAGTGCCCGCAGGGGTTGGTAGGAGTCTGTGGGATTCTGTAAGGTTCTGGAGGGTTCTGCAGGGTTCCGTAGGGGCCCGTAGAGTTCCGTAGTGGCTGGTAAAGTTCCGTAGGGCCCTGTGGGGTTCTGTATGGACCTGTAGGGTTCCGTAGGGGCCTGCAGGGTTCCATAAGTGCCCGCAGGTGTCTGTAGGGTTCCGTAGGGGTCTGTAGGGTTCCGTAGGCACCTGCAGTGTTCTGTAGGAGCCCATAGGGTTTTAGTGAGGTTCTGTTGTGTTGCTAAGGGTCTTGTAGAGTGCTGTCGGGTCCTGGAGTATTCTGTAGGGTTCCAGAGGGGCTGGTAGGGTTCCGTCGAAATCTGAAGGGTTCCCTAGGGGCCTGTAGAGGCCCGTAGATTTCCGTAGGGGCCTGTAGAGTTATGTAAGTGCCCGCAGGGGTTGGTAGGAGCTGGTAGGGTGCCATATGTTTCCGGAGGGTTGTGTAGGGTTCCGTAGGGGCCTGTGGTGTTCCCTAGGGGCCTGTAGAGTCTCGTACAGTTTCGGTAGGGTCCTGTAGGTTTCCATAAGCGCCCGCAGAGGTCTGAAGGGGCCCGTACTGTTCCGTAAGGATCCATAGGGTTCCGTAGAGCTTCGTAGGTTCCCTAGAGGCCTGTGGAGTACCGCAGGAGCCAGTAGTGTTCCGTAGGGTCCTCTAGGGTTGAGTAAGTGCCCGCAGGAGTCTGTAGGAATCCGTGGGATTCTGTAAGGTTCTGGAGGGTTCTGCAGGGTTCCGTAGGGGCCCGTAGAGTTCCGTAGTGGCTGGTAAAGTTCCCTAGGGCCCTGTACCGTTCCGTAACTGCCTGCAAGGGTCTTTAGGCTTCCGTAGGGGCTGGTAGGGTTCCATAAAGTTCCGTGGGTTCCTGCAGAGTTCTGCAAGTGCCCGCAAGGGCCTGTAGGGGCGCACAGTGTTTCTGCCAGGTTCCGTAGAGTTCCGTAGGGGCCATATTTTTCTGTAGTGGCTGGTAGTATTCTGTAGGGGTCTGTAGGTTTCCGTAGGCACCTGCAGTGTTCTGTAGGAGCCCATAGGGTTTTAGTGAGGTTCCGTTGTGTTGCTAAGGGTCTTGTAGAGTGCTGTCGGGTTCTGGAGTATTCTGTAGGGTTCCAGAGGGGCTCGTAGGGTTCCGTCGAAATCTGTAGGGTTCCCTAGGGGCCCATAGAGTCCCGTAGATTTCCGTAGGGACCTGTAGGGTTGTGTAAGTGCCCGCAGAAGTCTGTAGGAGTCTGTGGGATTCTGTAAGGTTCCGGAGGGTTCTGCAGGGTTCCGTAGGGGCCCGTAGAGTTCCGTAGTGGCTGGTAAAGTTCCGTAGGGCCCTGTGGGGTTCTGTATGGACCTGTAGGGTTCCGTAGGGGCCTGCAGGGTTCCGTAAGTGCCCGCAGGTGTCTGTAGGGTTCCGTAGGGGTCTGTAGGGTTCCGTAGGCACCTGCAGTGTTCTGTAGGAGCCCATAGGGTTTTAGTGAGGTTCCGTTGTGTTGCTAAGGGTCTTGTAGAGTGCTGTCGGGTCCTGGAGTATTCTGTAGGGTTCCAGAGGGCCTCATAGGGTTCCATCGAAATCTGAAGGGTTCCCTAGGGGCCCATAGAGTCCCGTAGATTTCCGTAGGGACCTGTAGGGTTGTGTAAGTGCCCGCAGGGGTTGGTAGGAGTCTGTGGGATTCTGTAAGGTTCTGGAGGGTTCTGCAGGGTTCCGTAGGGGCCCGTAGAGTTCCGTAGTGGCTGGTAAAGTTCCGTAGGGCCCTGTGGGGTTCTGTATGGACCTGTAGGGTTCCGTAGGGGCCTGCAGGGTTCCATAAGTGCCCGCAGGTGTCTGTAGGGTTCCGTAGGGGTCTGTAGGGTTCCGTAGGCACCTGCAGTGTTCTGTAGGAGCCCATAGGGTTTTAGTGAGGTTCTGTTGTGTTGCTAAGGGTCTTGTAGAGTGCTGTCGGGTCCTGGAGTATTCTGTAGGGTTCCAGAGGGGCTGGTAGGGTTCCGTCGAAATCTGAAGGGTTCCCTAGGGGCCCGTAGAGGCCCGTAGATTTCCGTAGGGGCCTGTAGAGTTATGTAAGTGCCCGCAGGGGTTGGTAGGAGCTGGTAGGGTGCCATATGTTTCCGGAGGGTTGTGTAGGGTTCCGTAGGGGCCTGTGGTGTTCCCTAGGGGCCTGTAGAGTCTCGTACAGTTTCGGTAGGGTCCTGTAGGTTTCCATAAGCGCCCGCAGAGGTCTGAAGGGGCCCGTACTGTTCCGTAAGGATCCATAGGGTTCCGTAGAGCTTCGTAGGTTCCCTAGAGGCCTGTGGAGTACCGCAGGAGCCAGTAGTGTTCCGTAGGGTCCTCTAGGGTTGAGTAAGTGCCCGCAGGAGTCTGTAGGAATCCGTGGGATTCTGTAAGGTTCTGGAGGGTTCTGCAGGGTTCCGTAGGGGCCCGTAGAGTTCCGTAGTGGCTGGTAAAGTTCCCTAGGGCCCTGTACCATTCCGTAACTGCCTGCAAGGGTCTTTAGGCTTCCGTAGGGGCTGGTAGGGTTCCATAAAGTTCCGTGGGTTCCTGCAGAGTTCTGCAAGTGCCCGCAAGGGCCTGTAGGGGCGCACAGTGTTTCTGCCAGGTTCCGTAGAGTTCCGTAGGGGCCATATTTTTCTGTAGTGGCTGGTAGTATTCTGTAGGGGTCTGTAGGTTTCCGTAGGCACCTGCAGTGTTCTGTAGGAGCCCATAGGGTTTTAGTGAGGTTCCGTTGTGTTGCTAAGGGTCTTGTAGAGTGCTGTCGGGTTCTGGAGTATTCTGTAGGGTTCCAGAGGGGCTCGTAGGGTTCCGTCGAAATCTGTAGGGTTCCCTAGGGGCCCATAGAGTCCCGTAGATTTCCGTAGGGACCTGTAGGGTTGTGTAAGTGCCCGCAGAAGTCTGTAGGAGTCTGTGGGATTCTGTAAGGTTCCGGAGGGTTCTGCAGGGTTCCGTAGGGGCCCGTAGAGTTCCGTAGTGGCTGGTAAAGTTCCGTAGGGCCCTGTGGGGTTCTGTATGGACCTGTAGGGTTCCGTAGGGGCCTGCAGGGTTCCGTAAGTGCCCGCAGGTGTCTGTAGGGTTCCGTAGGGGTCTGTAGGGTTCCGTAGGCACCTGCAGTGTTCTGTAGGAGCCCATAGGGTTTTAGTGAGGTTCCGTTGTGTTGCTAAGGGTCTTGTAGAGTGCTGTCGGGTCCTGGAGTATTCTGTAGGGTTCCAGAGGGCCTCATAGGGTTCCATTGAAATCTGAAGGGTTCCCTAGGGGCCCATAGAGTCCCGTAGATTTCCGTAGGGACCTGTAGGGTTGTGTAAGTGCCCGCAGGGGTTGGTAGGAGTCTGTGGGATTCTGTAAGGTTCTGGAGGGTTCTGCAGGGTTCCGTAGGGACCCGTAGAGTTCCGTAGTGGCTGGTAAAGTTCCGTAGGGCCCTGTGGGGTTCTGTATGGACCTGTAGGGTTCCGTAGGGGCCTGCAGGGTTCCATAAGTGCCCGCAGGTGTCTGTAGGGTTCTGTAGGGGTCTGTAGGGTTCCGTAGGCACCTGCAGTGTTCTGTAGGAGCCCATAGGGTTTTAGTGAGGTTCTGTTGTGTTGCTAAGGGTCTTGTAGAGTGCTGTCGGGTCCTGGAGTATTCTGTAGGGTTCCAGAGGGGCTGGTAGGGTTCCGTCGAAATCTGAAGGGTTCCCTAGGGGCCCGTAGAGTCCCGTAGATTTCCGTAGGGGCCTGTAGAGTTATGTAAGTGCCCGCAGGGGTTGGTAGGAGCTGGTAGGGTGCCATATGTTTCCGGAGGGTTGTGTAGGGTTCCGTAGGGGCCTGTGGTGTTCCCTAGGGGCCTGTAGAGTCTCGTACAGTTTCGGTAGGGTCCTGTAGGTTTCCATAAGCGCCCGCAGAGGTCTGAAGGGGCCCGTACTGTTCCGTAAGGATCCATAGGGTTCCGTAGAGCTTCGTAGGTTCCCTAGAGGCCTGTGGAGTACCGCAGGAGCCAGTAGTGTTCCGTAGGGTCCTCTAGGGTTGAGTAAGTGCCCGCAGGAGTCTGTAGGAATCCGTGGGATTCTGTAAGGTTCTGGAGGGTTCTGCAGGGTTCCGTAGGGGCCCGTAGAGTTCCGTAGTGGCTGGTAAAGTTCCCTAGGGCCCTGTACCGTTCCGTAACTGCCTGCAAGGGTCTTTAGGCTTCCGTAGGGGCTGGTAGGGTTCCATAAAGTTCCGTGGGTTCCTGCAGAGTTCTGCAAGTGCCCGCAAGGGCCTGTAGGGGCGCACAGTGTTTCTGCCAGGTTCCGTAGAGTTCCGTAGGGGCCATATTTTTCTGTAGTGGCTGGTAGTATTCTGTAGGGGTCTGTAGGTTTCCGTAGGCACCTGCAGTGTTCTGTAGGAGCCCATAGGGTTTTAGTGAGGTTCCGTTGTGTTGCTAAGGGTCTTGTAGAGTGCTGTCGGGTCCTGGAGTATTCTGTAGGGTTCCAGAGGGGCTCGTAGGGTTCCGTCGAAATCTGTAGGGTTCCCTAGGGGCCCATAGAGTCCCGTAGATTTCCGTAGGGACCTGTAGGGTTGTGTAAGTGCCCGCAGAAGTCTGTAGGAGTCTGTGGGATTCTGTAAGGTTCCGGAGGGTTCTGCAGGGTTCCGTAGGGGCCCGTAGAGTTCCGTAGTGGCTGGTAAAGTTCCGTAGGGCCCTGTGGGGTTCTGTATGGACCTGTAGGGTTCCGTAGGGGCCTGCAGGGTTCCGTAAGTGCCCGCAGGTGTCTGTAGGGTTCCGTAGGGGTCTGTAGGGTTCCGTAGGCACCTGCAGTGTTCTGTAGGAGCCCATAGGGTTTTAGTGAGGTTCCGTTGTGTTGCTAAGGGTCTTGTAGAGTGCTGTCGGGTCCTGGAGTATTCTGTAGGGTTCCAGAGGGCCTCATAGGGTTCCATCGAAATCTGAAGGGTTCCCTAGGGGCCCATAGAGTCCCGTAGATTTCCGTAGGGGCCTGTAGAGTTATGTAAGTGCCCGCAGGGGTTGGTAGGAGCTTGTAGGGTGCCATATGTTTCCGGAGGGTTGTGTAGGGTTCCGTAGGGGCCTGTGGTGTTCCCTAGGGGCCTGTAGAGTCTCGTACAGTTTCGGTAGGGTCCTGTAGGTTTCCATAAGCGCCCGCAGAGGTCTGAAGGGGCCCGTACTGTTCCGTAAGGATCCATAGGGTTCCGTAGAGCTTCGTAGGTTCCCTAGAGGCCTGTGGAGTACCGCAGGAGCCAGTAGTGTTCCGTAGGGTCCTCTAGGGTTGAGTAAGTGCCCGCAGGAGTCTGTAGGAATCCGTGGGATTCTGTAAGGTTCTGGAGGGTTCTGCAGGGTTCCGTAGGGGCCCGTAGAGTTCCGTAGTGGCTGGTAAAGTTCCCTAGGGCCCTGTACCGTTCCGTAACTGCCTGCAAGGGTCTTTAGGCTTCCGTAGGGGCTGGTAGGGTTCCATAAAGTTCCGTGGGTTCCTGCAGAGTTCTGCAAGTGCCCGCAAGGGCCTGTAGGGGCGCACAGTGTTTCTGCCAGGTTCCGTAGAGTTCCGTAGGGGCCATATTTTTCTGTAGTGGCTGGTAGTATTCTGTAGGGGTCTGTAGGTTTCCGTAGGCACCTGCAGTGTTCTGTAGGAGCCCATAGGGTTTTAGTGAGGTTCCGTTGTGTTGCTAAGGGTCTTGTAGAGTGCTGTCGGGTCCTGGAGTATTCTGTAGGGTTCCAGAGGGGCTCGTAGGGTTCCGTCGAAATCTGTAGGGTTCCCTAGGGGCCCATAGAGTCCCGTAGATTTCCGTAGGGACCTGTAGGGTTGTGTAAGTGCCCGCAGAAGTCTGTAGGAGTCTGTGGGATTCTGTAAGGTTCCGGAGGGTTCTGCAGGGTTCCGTAGGGGCCCGTAGAGTTCCGTAGTGGCTGGTAAAGTTCCGTAGGGCCCTGTGGGGTTCTGTATGGACCTGTAGGGTTCCGTAGGGGCCTGCAGGGTTCCGTAAGTGCCCGCAGGTGTCTGTAGGGTTCCGTAGGGGTCTGTAGGGTTCCGTAGGCACCTGCAGTGTTCTGTAGGAGCCCATAGGGTTTTCGTGAGGTTCCGTTGTGTTGCTAAGGGTCTTGTAGAGTGCTGTCGGGTCCTGGAGTATTCTGTAGGGTTCCAGAGGGCCTCATAGGGTTCCATCGAAATCTGAAGGGTTCCCTAGGGGCCCATAGAGTCCCGTAGATTTCCGTAGGGACCTGTAGGGTTGTGTAAGTGCCCGCAGGGGTTGGTAGGAGTCTGTGGGATTCTGTAAGGTTCTGGAGGGTTCTGCAGGGTTCCGTAGGGACCCGTAGAGTTCCGTAGTGGCTGGTAAAGTTCCGTAGGGCCCTGTGGGGTTCTGTATGGACCTGTAGGGTTCCGTAGGGGCCTGCAGGGTTCCATAAGTGCCCGCAGGTGTCTGTAGGGTTCCGTAGGGGTCTGTAGGGTTCCGTAGGCACCTGCAGTGTTCTGTAGGAGCCCATAGGGTTTTAGTGAGGTTCTGTTGTGTTGCTAAGGGTCTTGTAGAGTGCTGTCGGGTCCTGGAGTATTCTGTAGGGTTCCAGAGGGGCTGGTAGGGTTCCGTCGAAATCTGAAGGGTTCCCTAGGGGCCTGTAGAGGCCCGTAGATTTCCGTAGGGGCCTGTAGAGTTATGTAAGTGCCCGCAGGGGTTGGTAGGAGCTGGTAGGGTGCCATATGTTTCCGGAGGGTTGTGTAGGGTTCCGTAGGGGCCTGTGGTGTTCCCTAGGGGCCTGTAGAGTCTCGTACAGTTTCGGTAGGGTCCTGTAGGTTTCCATAAGCGCCCGCAGAGGTCTGAAGGGGCCCGTACTGTTCCGTAAGGATCCATAGGGTTCCGTAGAGCTTCGTAGGTTCCCTAGAGGCCTGTGGAGTACCGCAGGAGCCAGTAGTGTTCCGTAGGGTCCTCTAGGGTTGAGTAAGTGCCCGCAGGAGTCTGTAGGAATCTGTGGGATTCTGTAAGGTTCTGGAGGGTTCTGCAGGGTTCCGTAGGGGCCCGTAGAGTTCCGTAGTGGCTGGTAAAGTTCCCTAGGGCCCTGTACCGTTCCGTAACTGCCTGCAAGGGTCTTTAGGCTTCCGTAGGGGCTGGTAGGGTTCCATAAAGTTCCGTGGGTTCCTGCAGAGTTCTGCAAGTGCCCGCAAGGGCCTGTAGGGGCGCACAGTGTTTCTGCCAGGTTCCGTAGAGTTCCGTAGGGGCCATATTTTTCTGTAGTGGCTGGTAGTATTCTGTAGGGGTCTGTAGGTTTCCGTAGGCACCTGCAGTGTTCTGTAGGAGCCCATAGGGTTTTAGTGAGGTTCCGTTGTGTTGCTAAGGGTCTTGTAGAGTGCTGTCGGGTTCTGGAGTATTCTGTAGGGTTCCAGAGGGGCTCGTAGGGTTCCGTCGAAATCTGTAGGGTTCCCTAGGGGCCCATAGAGTCCCGTAGATTTCCGTAGGGACCTGTAGGGTTGTGTAAGTGCCCGCAGAAGTCTGTAGGAGTCTGTGGGATTCTGTAAGGTTCCGGAGGGTTCTGCAGGGTTCCGTAGGGGCCCGTAGAGTTCCGTAGTGGCTGGTAAAGTTCCGTAGGGCCCTGTGGGGTTCTGTATGGACCTGTAGGGTTCCGTAGGGGCCTGCAGGGTTCCGTAAGTGCCCGCAGGTGTCTGTAGGGTTCCGTAGGGGTCTCTAGGGTTCCGTAGGCACCTGCAGTGTTCTGTAGGAGCCCATAGGGTTTTAGTGAGGTTCCGTTGTGTTGCTAAGGGTCTTGTAGAGTGCTGTCGGGTTCTGGAGTATTCTGTAGGGTTCCAGAGGGGCTCGTAGGGTTCCGTCGAAATCTGTAGGGTTCCCTAGGGGCCCATAGAGTCCCGTAGATTTCCGTAGGGACCTGTAGGGTTGTGTAAGTGCCCGCAGAAGTCTGTAGGAGTCTGTGGGATTCTGTAAGGTTCCGGAGGGTTCTGCAGGGTTCCGTAGGGGCCCGTAGAGTTCCGTAGTGGCTGGTAAAGTTCCGTAGGGCCCTGTGGGGTTCTGTATGGACCTGTAGGGTTCCGTAGGGGCCTGCAGGGTTCCGTAAGTGCCCGCAGGTGTCTGTAGGGTTCCGTAGGGGTCTGTAGGGTTCCGTAGGCACCTGCAGTGTTCTGTAGGAGCCCATAGGGTTTTAGTGAGGTTCCGTTGTGTTGCTAAGGGTCTTGTAGAGTGCTGTCGGGTCCTGGAGTATTCTGTAGGGTTCCAGAGGGCCTCATAGGGTTCCATTGAAATCTGAAGGGTTCCCTAGGGGCCCATAGAGTCCCGTAGATTTCCGTAGGGACCTGTAGGGTTGTGTAAGTGCCCGCAGGGGTTGGTAGGAGTCTGTGGGATTCTGTAAGGTTCTGGAGGGTTCTGCAGGGTTCCGTAGGGACCCGTAGAGTTCCGTAGTGGCTGGTAAAGTTCCGTAGGGCCCTGTGGGGTTCTGTATGGACCTGTAGGGTTCCGTAGGGGCCTGCAGGGTTCCATAAGTGCCCGCAGGTGTCTGTAGGGTTCCGTAGGGGTCTGTAGGGTTCCGTAGGCACCTGCAGTGTTCTGTAGGAGCCCATAGGGTTTTAGTGAGGTTCCGTTGTGTTGCTAAGGGTCTTGTAGAGTGCTGTCGGGTCCTGGAGTATTCTGTAGGGTTCCAGAGGGGCTGGTAGGGTTCCGTCGAAATCTGAAGGGTTCCCTAGGGGCCTGTAGAGGCCCGTAGATTTCCGTAGGGGCCTGTAGAGTTATGTAAGTGCCCGCAGGGGTTGGTAGGAGCTGGTAGGGTGCCATATGTTTCCGGAGGGTTGTGTAGGGTTCCGTAGGGGCCTGTGGTGTTCCCTAGGGGCCTGTAGAGTCTCGTACAGTTTCGGTAGGGTCCTGTAGGTTTCCATAAGCGCCCGCAGAGGTCTGAAGGGGCCCGTACTGTTCCGTAAGGATCCATAGGGTTCCGTAGAGCTTCGTAGGTTCCCTAGAGGCCTGTGGAGTACCGCAGGAGCCAGTAGTGTTCCGTAGGGTCCTCTAGGGTTGAGTAAGTGCCCGCAGGAGTCTGTAGGAATCCGTGGGATTCTGTAAGGTTCTGGAGGGTTCTGCAGGGTTCCGTAGGGGCCCGTAGAGTTCCGTAGTGGCTGGTAAAGTTCCCTAGGGCCCTGTACCGTTCCGTAACTGCCTGCAAGGGTCTTTAGGCTTCCGTAGGGGCTGGTAGGGTTCCATAAAGTTCCGTGGGTTCCTGCAGAGTTCTGCAAGTGCCCGCAAGGGCCTGTAGGGGCGCACAGTGTTTCTGCCAGGTTCCGTAGAGTTCCGTAGGGGCCATATTTTTCTGTAGTGGCTGGTAGTATTCTGTAGGGGTCTGTAGGTTTCCGTAGGCACCTGCAGTGTTCTGTAGGAGCCCATAGGGTTTTAGTGAGGTTCCGTTGTGTTGCTAAGGGTCTTGTAGAGTGCTGTCGGGTTCTGGAGTATTCTGTAGGGTTCCAGAGGGGCTCGTAGGGTTCCGTCGAAATCTGTAGGGTTCCCTAGGGGCCCATAGAGTCCCGTAGATTTCCGTAGGGACCTGTAGGGTTGTGTAAGTGCCCGCAGAAGTCTGTAGGAGTCTGTGGGATTCTGTAAGGTTCCGGAGGGTTCTGCAGGGTTCCGTAGGGGCCCGTAGAGTTCCGTAGTGGCTGGTAAAGTTCCGTAGGGCCCTGTGGGGTTCTGTATGGACCTGTAGGGTTCCGTAGGGGCCTGCAGGGTTCCGTAAGTGCCCGCAGGTGTCTGTAGGGTTCCGTAGGGGTCTGTAGGGTTCCGTAGGCACCTGCAGTGTTCTGTAGGAGCCCATAGGGTTTTAGTGAGGTTCCGTTGTGTTGCTAAGGGTCTTGTAGAGTGCTGTCGGGTCCTGGAGTATTCTGTAGGGTTCCAGAGGGCCTCATAGGGTTCCATTGAAATCTGAAGGGTTCCCTAGGGGCCCATAGAGTCCCGTAGATTTCCGTAGGGACCTGTAGGGTTGTGTAAGTGCCCGCAGGGGTTGGTAGGAGTCTGTGGGATTCTGTAAGGTTCTGGAGGGTTCTGCAGGGTTCCGTAGGGACCCGTAGAGTTCCGTAGTGGCTGGTAAAGTTCCGTAGGGCCCTGTGGGGTTCTGTATGGACCTGTAGGGTTCCGTAGGGGCCTGCAGGGTTCCATAAGTGCCCGCAGGTGTCTGTAGGGTTCCGTAGGGGTCTGTAGGGTTCCGTAGGCACCTGCAGTGTTCTGTAGGAGCCCATAGGGTTTTAGTGAGGTTCTGTTGTGTTGCTAAGGGTCTTGTAGAGTGCTGTCGGGTCCTGGAGTATTCTGTAGGGTTCCAGAGGGGCTGGTAGGGTTCCGTCGAAATCTGAAGGGTTCCCTAGGGGCCCGTAGAGTCCCGTAGATTTCCGTAGGGGCCTGTAGAGTTATGTAAGTGCCCGCAGGGGTTGGTAGGAGCTGGTAGGGTGCCATATGTTTCCGGAGGGTTGTGTAGGGTTCCGTAGGGGCCTGTGGTGTTCCCTAGGGGCCTGTAGAGTCTCGTACAGTTTCGGTAGGGTCCTGTAGGTTTCCATAAGCGCCCGCAGAGGTCTGAAGGGGCCCGTACTGTTCCGTAAGGATCCATAGGGTTCCGTAGAGCTTCGTAGGTTCCCTAGAGGCCTGTGGAGTACCGCAGGAGCCAGTAGTGTTCCGTAGGGTCCTCTAGGGTTGAGTAAGTGCCCGCAGGAGTCTGTAGGAATCCGTGGGATTCTGTAAGGTTCTGGAGGGTTCTGCAGGGTTCCGTAGGGGCCCGTAGAGTTCCGTAGTGGCTGGTAAAGTTCCCTAGGGCCCTGTACCGTTCCGTAACTGCCTGCAAGGGTCTTTAGGCTTCCGTAGGGGCTGGTAGGGTTCCATAAAGTTCCGTGGGTTCCTGCAGAGTTCTGCAAGTGCCCGCAAGGGCCTGTAGGGGCGCACAGTGTTTCTGCCAGGTTCCGTAGAGTTCCGTAGGGGCCATATTTTTCTGTAGTGGCTGGTAGTATTCTGTAGGGGTCTGTAGGTTTCCGTAGGCACCTGCAGTGTTCTGTAGGAGCCCATAGGGTTTTAGTGAGGTTCCGTTGTGTTGCTAAGGGTCTTGTAGAGTGCTGTCGGGTCCTGGAGTATTCTGTAGGGTTCCAGAGGGGCTCGTAGGGTTCCGTCGAAATCTGTAGGGTTCCCTAGGGGCCCATAGAGTCCCGTAGATTTCCGTAGGGACCTGTAGGGTTGTGTAAGTGCCCGCAGAAGTCTGTAGGAGTCTGTGGGATTCTGTAAGGTTCCGGAGGGTTCTGCAGGGTTCCGTAGGGGCCCGTAGAGTTCCGTAGTGGCTGGTAAAGTTCCGTAGGGCCCTGTGGGGTTCTGTATGGACCTGTAGGGTTCCGTAGGGGCCTGCAGGGTTCCGTAAGTGCCCGCAGGTGTCTGTAGGGTTCCGTAGGGGTCTGTAGGGTTCCGTAGGCACCTGCAGTGTTCTGTAGGAGCCCATAGGGTTTTAGTGAGGTTCCGTTGTGTTGCTAAGGGTCTTGTAGAGTGCTGTCGGGTCCTGGAGTATTCTGTAGGGTTCCAGAGGGCCTCATAGGGTTCCATCGAAATCTGAAGGGTTCCCTAGGGGCCCATAGAGTCCCGTAGATTTCCGTAGGGGCCTGTAGAGTTATGTAAGTGCCCGCAGGGGTTGGTAGGAGCTTGTAGGGTGCCATATGTTTCCGGAGGGTTGTGTAGGGTTCCGTAGGGGCCTGTGGTGTTCCCTAGGGGCCTGTAGAGTCTCGTACAGTTTCGGTAGGGTCCTGTAGGTTTCCATAAGCGCCCGCAGAGGTCTGAAGGGGCCCGTACTGTTCCGTAAGGATCCATAGGGTTCCGTAGAGCTTCGTAGGTTCCCTAGAGGCCTGTGGAGTACCGCAGGAGCCAGTAGTGTTCCGTAGGGTCCTCTAGGGTTGAGTAAGTGCCCGCAGGAGTCTGTAGGAATCCGTGGGATTCTGTAAGGTTCTGGAGGGTTCTGCAGGGTTCCGTAGGGGCCCGTAGAGTTCCGTAGTGGCTGGTAAAGTTCCCTAGGGCCCTGTACCGTTCCGTAACTGCCTGCAAGGGTCTTTAGGCTTCCGTAGGGGCTGGTAGGGTTCCATAAAGTTCCGTGGGTTCCTGCAGAGTTCTGCAAGTGCCCGCAAGGGCCTGTAGGGGCGCACAGTGTTTCTGCCAGGTTCCGTAGAGTTCCGTAGGGGCCATATTTTTCTGTAGTGGCTGGTAGTATTCTGTAGGGGTCTGTAGGTTTCCGTAGGCACCTGCAGTGTTCTGTAGGAGCCCATAGGGTTTTAGTGAGGTTCCGTTGTGTTGCTAAGGGTCTTGTAGAGTGCTGTCGGGTCCTGGAGTATTCTGTAGGGTTCCAGAGGGGCTCGTAGGGTTCCGTCGAAATCTGTAGGGTTCCCTAGGGGCCCATAGAGTCCCGTAGATTTCCGTAGGGACCTGTAGGGTTGTGTAAGTGCCCGCAGGGGTTGGTAGGAGTCTGTGGGATTCTGTAAGGTTCTGGAGGGTTCTGCAGGGTTCCGTAGGGACCCGTAGAGTTCCGTAGTGGCTGGTAAAGTTCCGTAGGGCCCTGTGGGGTTCTGTATGGACCTGTAGGGTTCCGTAGGGGCCTGCAGGGTTCCATAAGTGCCCGCAGGTGTCTGTAGGGTTCCGTAGGGGTCTGTAGGGTTCCGTAGGCACCTGCAGTGTTCTGTAGGAGCCCATAGGGTTTTAGTGAGGTTCTGTTGTGTTGCTAAGGGTCTTGTAGAGTGCTGTCGGGTCCTGGAGTATTCTGTAGGGTTCCAGAGGGGCTGGTAGGGTTCCGTCGAAATCTGAAGGGTTCCCTAGGGGCCCGTAGAGTCCCGTAGATTTCCGTAGGGGCCTGTAGAGTTATGTAAGTGCCCGCAGGGGTTGGTAGGAGCTTGTAGGGTGCCATATGTTTCCGGAGGGTTGTGTAGGGTTCCGTAGGGGCCTGTGGTGTTCCCTAGGGGCCTGTAGAGTCTCGTACAGTTTCGGTAGGGTCCTGTAGGTTTCCATAAGCGCCCGCAGAGGTCTGAAGGGGCCCGTACTGTTCCGTAAGGATCCATAGGGTTCCGTAGAGCTTCGTAGGTTCCCTAGAGGCCTGTGGAGTACCGCAGGAGCCAGTAGTGTTCCGTAGGGTCCTCTAGGGTTGAGTAAGTGCCCGCAGGAGTCTGTAGGAATCCGTGGGATTCTGTAAGGTTCTGGAGGGTTCTGCAGGGTTCCGTAGGGGCCCGTAGAGTTCCGTAGTGGCTGGTAAAGTTCCCTAGGGCCCTGTACCGTTCCGTAACTGCCTGCAAGGGTCTTTAGGCTTCCGTAGGGGCTGGTAGGGTTCCATAAAGTTCCGTGGGTTCCTGCAGAGTTCTGCAAGTGCCCGCAAGGGCCTGTAGGGGCCCACAGTGTTTCTGCCAGGTTCCGTAGAGTTCCGTAGGGGCCATATTTTTCTGTAGTGGCTGGTAGTATTCTGTAGGGGTCTGTAGGTTTCCGTAGGCACCTGCAGTGTTCTGTAGGAGCCCATAGGGTTTTAGTGAGGTTCCGTTGTGTTGCTAAGGGTCTTGTAGAGTGCTGTCGGGTCCTGGAGTATTCTGTAGGGTTCCAGAGGGGCTCGTAGGGTTCCGTCGAAATCTGTAGGGTTCCCTAGGGGCCCATAGAGTCCCGTAGATTTCCGTAGGGACCTGTAGGGTTGTGTAAGTGCCCGCAGAAGTCTGTAGGAGTCTGTGGGATTCTGTAAGGTTCCGGAGGGTTCTGCAGGGTTCCGTAGGGGCCCGTAGAGTTCCGTAGTGGCTGGTAAAGTTCCGTAGGGCCCTGTGGGGTTCTGTATGGACCTGTAGGGTTCCGTAGGGGCCTGCAGGGTTCCGTAAGTGCCCGCAGGTGTCTGTAGGGTTCCGTAGGGGTCTGTAGGGTTCCGTAGGCACCTGCAGTGTTCTGTAGGAGCCCATAGGGTTTTAGTGAGGTTCCGTTGTGTTGCTAAGGGTCTTGTAGAGTGCTGTCGGGTCCTGGAGTATTCTGTAGGGTTCCAGAGGGCCTCATAGGGTTCCATCGAAATCTGAAGGGTTCCCTAGGGGCCCATAGAGTCCCGTAGATTTCCGTAGGGACCTGTAGGGTTGTGTAAGTGCCCGCAGGGGTTGGTAGGAGTCTGTGGGATTCTGTAAGGTTCTGGAGGGTTCTGCAGGGTTCCGTAGGGACCCGTAGAGTTCCGTAGTGGCTGGTAAAGTTCCGTAGGGCCCTGTGGGGTTCTGTATGGACCTGTAGGGTTCCGTAGGGGCCTGCAGGGTTCCATAAGTGCCCGCAGGTGTCTGTAGGGTTCCGTAGGGGTCTGTAGGGTTCTGTAGGCACCTGCAGTGTTCTGTAGGAGCCCATAGGGTTTTAGTGAGGTTCTGTTGTGTTGCTAAGCGTCTTGTAGAGTGCTGTCGGGTCCTGGAGTATTCTGTAGGGTTCCAGAGGGGCTGGTAGGGTTCCGTCGAAATCTGAAGGGTTCCCTAGGGGCCCGTAGAGTCCCGTAGATTTCCGTAGGGGCCTGTAGAGTTATGTAAGTGCCCGCAGGGGTTGGTAGGAGCTTGTAGGGTGCCATATGTTTCCGGAGGGTTGTGTAGGGTTCCGTAGGGGCCTGTGGTGTTCCCTAGGGGCCTGTAGAGTCTCGTACAGTTTCGGTAGGGTCCTGTAGGTTTCCATAAGCGCCCGCAGAGGTCTGAAGGGGCCCGTACTGTTCCGTAAGGATCCATAGGGTTCCGTAGAGCTTCGTAGGTTCCCTAGAGGCCTGTGGAGTACCGCAGGAGCCAGTAGTGTTCCGTAGGGTCCTCTAGGGTTGAGTAAGTGCCCGCAGGAGTCTGTAGGAATCCGTGGGATTCTGTAAGGTTCTGGAGGGTTCTGCAGGGTTCCGTAGGGGCCCGTAGAGTTCCGTAGTGGCTGGTAAAGTTCCCTAGGGCCCTGTACCGTTCCGTAACTGCCTGCAAGGGTCTTTAGGCTTCCGTAGGGGCTGGTAGGGTTCCATAAAGTTCCGTGGGTTCCTGCAGAGTTCTGCAAGTGCCCGCAAGGGCCTGTAGGGGCGCACAGTGTTTCTGCCAGGTTCCGTAGAGTTCCGTAGGGGCCATATTTTTCTGTAGTGGCTGGTAGTATTCTGTAGGGGTCTGTAGGTTTCCGTAGGCACCTGCAGTGTTCTGTAGGAGCCCATAGGGTTTTAGTGAGGTTCCGTTGTGTTGCTAAGGGTCTTGTAGAGTGCTGTCGGGTCCTGGAGTATTCTGTAGGGTTCCAGAGGGGCTCGTAGGGTTCCGTCAAAATCTGTAGGGTTCCCTAGGGGCCCATAGAGTCCCGTAGATTTCCGTAGGGACCTGTAGGGTTGTGTAAGTGCCCGCAGAAGTCTGTAGGAGTCTGTGGGATTCTGTAAGGTTCCGGAGGGTTCTGCAGGGTTCCGTAGGGGCCCGTAGAGTTCCGTAGTGGCTGGTAAAGTTCCGTAGGGCCCTGTGGGGTTCTGTATGGACCTGTAGGGTTCCGTAGGGGCCTGCAGGGTTCCGTAAGTGCCCGCAGGTGTCTGTAGGGTTCCGTAGGGGTCTGTAGGGTTCCGTAGGCACCTGCAGTGTTCTGTAGGAGCCCATAGGGTTTTAGTGAGGTTCCGTTGTGTTGCTAAGGGTCTTGTAGAGTGCTGTCGGGTCCTGGAGTATTCTGTAGGGTTCCAGAGGGCCTCATAGGGTTCCATCGAAATCTGAAGGGTTCCCTAGGGGCCCATAGAGTCCCGTAGATTTCCGTAGGGACCTGTAGGGTTGTGTAAGTGCCCGCAGGGGTTGGTAGGAGTCTGTGGGATTCTGTAAGGTTCTGGAGGGTTCTGCAGGGTTCCGTAGGGACCCGTAGAGTTCCGTAGTGGCTGGTAAAGTTCCGTAGGGCCCTGTGGGGTTCTGTATGGACCTGTAGGGTTCCGTAGGGGCCTGCAGGGTTCCGTAAGTGCCCGCAGGTGTCTGTAGGGTTCCGTAGGGGTCTGTAGGGTTCCGTAGGCACCTGCAGTGTTCTGTAGGAGCCCATAGGGTTTTAGTGAGGTTCCGTTGTGTTGCTAAGGGTCTTGTAGAGTGCTGTCGGGTCCTGGAGTATTCTGTAGGGTTCCAGAGGGCCTCATAGGGTTCCATCGAAATCTGAAGGGTTCCCTAGGGGCCCATAGAGTCCCGTAGATTTCCGTAGGGACCTGTAGGGTTGTGTAAGTGCCCGCAGGGGTTGGTAGGAGTCTGTGGGATTCTGTAAGGTTCTGGAGGGTTCTGCAGGGTTCCGTAGGGACCCGTAGAGTTCCGTAGTGGCTGGTAAAGTTCCGTAGGGCCCTGTGGGGTTCTGTATGGACCTGTAGGGTTCCGTAGGGGCCTGCAGGGTTCCATAAGTGCCCGCAGGTGTCTGTAGGGTTCCGTAGGGGTCTGTAGGGTTCTGTAGGCACCTGCAGTGTTCTGTAGGAGCCCATAGGGTTTTAGTGAGGTTCTGTTGTGTTGCTAAGGGTCTTGTAGAGTGCTGTCGGGTCCTGGAGTATTCTGTAGGGTTCCAGAGGGGCTCGTAGGGTTCCGTCGAAATCTGTAGGGTTCCCTAGGGGCCCATAGAGTCCCGTAGATTTCCGTAGGGACCTGTAGGGTTGTGTAAGTGCCCGCAGAAGTCTGTAGGAGTCTGTGGGATTCTGTAAGGTTCTGGAGGGTTCTGCAGGGTTCCGTAGGGACCCGTAGAGTTCCGTAGTGGCTGGTAAAGTTCCGTAGGGCCCTGTGGGGTTCTGTATGGACCTGTAGGGTTCCGTAGGGGCCTGCAGGGTTCCGTAAGTGCCCGCAGGTGTCTGTAGGGTTCCGTAGGGGTCTGTAGGGTTCCGTAGGCACCTGCAGTGTTCTGTAGGAGCCCATAGGGTTTTAGTGAGGTTCCGTTGTGTTGCTAAGGGTCTTGTAGAGTGCTGTCGGGTCCTGGAGTATTCTGTAGGGTTCCAGAGGGGCTGGTAGGGTTCCGTCGAAATCTGAAGGGTTCCCTAGGGGCCCGTAGAGTCCCGTAGATTTCCGTAGGGGCCTGTAGAGTTATGTAAGTGCCCGCAGGGGTTGGTAGGAGCTGGTAGGGTGCCATATGTTTCCGGAGGGTTGTGTAGGGTTCCGTAGGGGCCTGTGGTGTTCCCTAGGGGCCTGTAGAGTCTCGTACAGTTTCGGTAGGGTCCTGTAGGTTTCCATAAGCGCCCGCAGAGGTCTGAAGGGGCCCGTACTGTTCCGTAAGGATCCATAGGGTTCCGTAGAGCTTCGTAGGTTCCCTAGAGGCCTGTGGAGTACCGCAGGAGCCAGTAGTGTTCCGTAGGGTCCTCTAGGGTTGAGTAAGTGCCCGCAGGAGTCTGTAGGAATCCGTGGGATTCTGTAAGGTTCTGGAGGGTTCTGCAGGGTTCCGTAGGGGCCCGTAGAGTTCCGTAGTGGCTGGTAAAGTTCCCTAGGGCCCTGTACCGTTCCGTAACTGCCTGCAAGGGTCTTTAGGCTTCCGTAGGGGCTGGTAGGGTTCCATAAAGTTCCGTGGGTTCCTGCAGAGTTCTGCAAGTGCCCGCAAGGGCCTGTAGGGGCGCACAGTGTTTCTGCCAGGTTCCGTAGAGTTCTGTAGGGGCCATATTTTTCTGTAGTGGCTGGTAGTATTCTGTAGGGGTCTGTAGGTTTCCGTAGGCACCTGCAGTGTTCTGTAGGAGCCCATAGGGTTTTAGTGAGGTTCCGTTGTGTTGCTAAGGGTCTTGTAGAGTGCTGTCGGGTCCTGGAGTATTCTGTAGGGTTCCAGAGGGGCTCGTAGGGTTCCGTCGAAATCTGTAGGGTTCCCTAGGGGCCCATAGAGTCCCGTAGATTTCCGTAGGGACCTGTAGGGTTGTGTAAGTGCCCGCAGAAGTCTGTAGGAGTCTGTGGGATTCTGTAAGGTTCCGGAGGGTTCTGCAGGGTTCCGTAGGGGCCCGTAGAGTTCCGTAGTGGCTGGTAAAGTTCCGTAGGGCCCTGTGGGGTTCTGTATGGACCTGTAGGGTTCCGTAGGGGTCTGTAGGGTTCCGTAGGCACCTGCAGTGTTCTGTAGGAGCCCATAGGGTTTTAGTGAGGTTCCGTTGTGTTGCTAAGGGTCTTGTAGAGTGCTGTCGGGTCCTGGAGTATTCTGTAGGGTTCCAGAGGGCCTCATAGGGTTCCATCGAAATCTGAAGGGTTCCCTAGGGGCCCATAGAGTCCCGTCGATTTCCGTAGGGACCTGTAGGGTTATGTAAGTGCCCGCAGGGGTTGGTAGGAGTCTGTGGGATTCTGTAAGGTTCTGGAGGGTTCTGCAGGGTTCCGTAGGGACCCGTAGAGTTCCGTAGTGGCTGGTAAAGTTCCGTAGGGCCCTGTGGGGTTCTGTATGGACCTGTAGGGTTCCGTAGGGGCCTGCAGGGTTCCATAAGTGCCCGCAGGTGTCTGTAGGGTTCCGTAGGGGTCTGTAGGGTTCCGTAGGCACCTGCAGTGTTCTGTAGGAGCCCATAGGGTTTTAGTGAGGTTCTGTTGTGTTGCTAAGGGTCTTGTAGAGTGCTGTCGGGTCCTGGAGTATTCTGTAGGGTTCCAGAGGGGCTGGTAGGGCTCCGTCGAAATCTGAAGGGTTCCCTAGGGGCCCGTAGAGTCCCGTAGATTTCCGTAGGGGCCTGTAGAGTTATGTAAGTGCCCGCAGGGGTTGGTAGGAGCTTGTAGGGTGCCATATGTTTCCGGAGGGTTGTGTAGGGTTCCGTAGGGGCCTGTGGTGTTCCCTAGGGGCCTGTAGAGTCTCGTACAGTTTCGGTAGGGTCCTGTAGGTTTCCATAAGCGCCCGCAGAGGTCTGAAGGGGCCCGAACTGTTCCGTAAGGATCCATAGGGTTCCGTAGAGCTTCGTAGGTTCCCTAGAGGCCTGTGGAGTACCGCAGGAGCCAGTAGTGTTCCGTAGGGTCCTCTAGGGTTGAGTAAGTGCCCGCAGGAGTCTGTAGGAATCCGTGGGATTCTGTAAGGTTCTGGAGGGTTCTGCAGGGTTCCGTAGGGGCCCGTAGAGTTCCGTAGTGGCTGGTAAAGTTCCCTAGGGCCCTGTACCGTTCCGTAACTGCCTGCAAGGGTCTTTAGGCTTCCGTAGGGGCTGGTAGGGTTCCATAAAGTTCCGTGGGTTCCTGCAGAGTTCTGCAAGTGCCCGCAAGGGCCTGTAGGGGCGCACAGTGTTTCTGCCAGGTTCCGTAGAGTTCCGTAGGGGCCATATTTTTCTGTAGTGGCTGGTAGTATTCTGTAGGGGTCTGTAGGTTTCCGTAGGCACCTGCAGTGTTCTGTAGGAGCCCATAGGGTTTTAGTGAGGTTCCGTTGTGTTGCTAAGGGTCTTGTAGAGTGCTGTCGGGTCCTGGAGTATTCTGTAGGGTTCCAGAGGGGCTCGTAGGGTTCCGTCGAAATCTGTAGGGTTCCCTAGGGGCCCACAGAGTCCCGTAGATTTCCGTAGGGACCTGTAGGGTTGTGTAAGTGCCCGCAGAAGTCTGTAGGAGTCTGTGGGATTCTGTAAGGTTCCGGAGGGTTCTGCAGGGTTCCGTAGGGGCCCGTAGAGTTCCGTAGTGGCTGGTAAAGTTCCGTAGGGCCCTGTGGGGTTCTGTATGGACCTGTAGGGTTCCGTAGGGGCCTGCAGGGTTCCGCAAGTGCCCGCAGGTGTCTGTAGGGTTCCGTAGGGGTCTGTAGGGTTCCGTAGGCACCTGCAGTGTTCTGTAGGAGCCCATAGGGTTTTCGTGAGGTTCCGTTGTGTTGCTAAGGGTCTTGTAGAGTGCTGTCGGGTCCTGGAGTATTCTGTAGGGTTCCAGAGGGCCTCATAGGGTTCCATCGAAATCTGAAGGGTTCCCTAGGGGCCCATAGAGTCCCGTAGATTTCCGTAGGGACCTGTAGGGTTGTGTAAGTGCCCGCAGGGGTTGGTAGGAGTCTGTGGGATTCTGTAAGGTTCTGGAGGGTTCTGCAGGGTTCCGTAGGGACCCGTAGAGTTCCGTAGTGGCTGGTAAAGTTCCGTAGGGCCCTGTGGGGTTCTGTATGGACCTGTAGGGTTCCGTAGGGGCCTGCAGGGTTCCATAAGTGCCCGCAGGTGTCTGTAGGGTTCCGTAGGGGTCTGTAGGGTTCCGTAGGCACCTGCAGTGTTCTGTAGGAGCCCATAGGGTTTTAGTGAGGTTCTGTTGTGTTGCTAAGGGTCTTGTAGAGTGCTGTCGGGTCCTGGAGTATTCTGTAGGGTTCCAGAGGGGCTGGTAGGGTTCCGTCGAAATCTGAAGGGTTCCCTAGGGGCCTGTAGAGTCCCGTAGATTTCCGTAGGGGCCTGTAGAGTTATGTAAGTGCCCGCAGGGGTTGGTAGGAGCTTGTAGGGTGCCATATGTTTCCGGAGGGTTGTGTAGGGTTCCGTAGGGGCCTGTGGTGTTCCCTAGGGGCCTGTAGAGTCTCGTACAGTTTCGGTAGGGTCCTGTAGGTTTCCATAAGCGCCCGCAGAGGTCTGAAGGGGCCCGAACTGTTCCGTAAGGATCCATAGGGTTCCGTAGAGCTTCGTAGGTTCCCTAGAGGCCTCTGGAGTACCGCAGGAGCCAGTAGTGTTCCGTAGGGTCCTCTAGGGTTGAGTAAGTGCCCGCAGGAGTCTGTAGGAATCCGTGGGATTCTGTAAGGTTCTGGAGGGTTCTGCAGGGTTCCGTAGGGGCCCGTAGAGTTCCGTAGTGGCTGGTAAAGTTCCCTAGGGCCCTGTACCGTTCCGTAACTGCCTGCAAGGGTCTTTAGGCTTCCGTAGGGGCTGGTAGGGTTCCATAAAGTTCCGTGGGTTCCTGCAGAGTTCTGCAAGTGCCCGCAAGGGCCTGTAGGGGCCCACAGTGTTTCTGCCAGGTTCCGTAGAGTTCCGTAGGGGCCATATTTTTCTGTAGTGGCTGGTAGTATTCTGTAGGGGTCTGTAGGTTTCCGTAGGCACCTGCAGTGTTCTGTAGGAGCCCATAGGGTTTTAGTGAGGTTCCGTTGTGTTGCTAAGGGTCTTGTAGAGTGCTGTCGGGTCCTGGAGTATTCTGTAGGGTTCCAGAGGGGCTCATAGGGTTCCATCGAAATCTGAAGGGTTCCCTAGGGGCCCATAGAGTCCCGTAGATTTCCGTAGGGACCTGTAGGGTTGTGTAAGTGCCCGCAGAAGTCTGTAGGAGTCTGTGGGATTCTGTAAGGTTCCGGAGGGTTCTGCAGGGTTCCGTAGGGGCCCGTAGAGTTCCGTAGTGGCTGGTAAAGTTCCGTAGGGCCCTGTGGGGTTCTGTATGGACCTGTAGGGTTCCGTAGGGGCCTGCAGGGTTCCGTAAGTGCCCGCAGGTGTCTGTAGGGTTCCGTAGGGGTCTGTAGGGTTCCGTAGGCACCTGCAGTGTTCTGTAGGAGCCCATAGGGTTTTAGTGAGGTTCCGTTGTGTTGCTAAGGGTCTTGTAGAGTGCTGTCGGGTCCTGGAGTATTCTGTAGGGTTCCAGAGGGCCTCATAGGGTTCCATCGAAATCTGAAGGGTTCCCTAGGGGCCCATAGAGTCCCGTAGATTTCCGTAGGGACCTGTAGGGTTGTGTAAGTGCCCGCAGGGGTTGGTAGGAGTCTGTGGGATTCTGTAAGGTTCTGGAGGGTTCTGCAGGGTTCCGTAGGGGCCCGTAGAGTTCCGTAGTGGCTGGTAAAGTTCCGTAGGGCCCTGTGGGGTTCTGTATGGACCTGTAGGGTTCCGTAGGGGCCTGCAGGGCTCCATAAGTGCCCGCAGGTGTCTGTAGGGTTCCGTAGGGGTCTGTAGGGTTCCGTAGGCACCTGCAGTGTTCTGTAGGAGCCCATAGGGTTTTAGTGAGGTTCTGTTGTGTTGCTAAGGGTCTTGTAGAGTGCTGTCGGGTCCTGGAGTATTCTGTAGGGTTCCAGAGGGGCTGGTAGGGTTCCGTCGAAATCTGAAGGGTTCCCTAGGGGCCCGTAGAGTCCCGTAGATTTCCGTAGGGGCCTGTAGAGTTATGTAAGTGCCCGCAGGGGTTGGTAGGAGCTGGTAGGGTGCCATATGTTTCCGGAGGGTTGTGTAGGGTTCCGTAGGGGCCTGTGGTGTTCCCTAGGGGCCTGTAGAGTCTCGTACAGTTTCGGTAGGGTCCTGTAGGTTTCCATAAGCGCCCGCAGAGGTCTGAAGGGGCCCGTACTGTTCCGTAAGGATCCATAGGGTTCCGTAGAGCTTCGTAGGTTCCCTAGAGGCCTGTGGAGTACCGCAGGAACCAGTAGTGTTCCGTAGGGTCCTCTAGGGTTGAGTAAGTGCCCGCAGGAGTCTGTAGGAATCCGTGGGATTCTGTAAGGTTCTGGAGGGTTCTGCAGGGTTCCGTAGGGGCCCGTAGAGTTCCGTAGTGGCTGGTAAAGTTCCCTAGGGCCCTGTACCGTTCCGTAACTGCCTGCAAGGGTCTTTAGGCTTCCGTAGGGGCTGGTAGGGTTCCATAAAGTTCCGTGGGTTCCTGCAGAGTTCTGCAAGTGCCCGCAAGGGCCTGTAGGGGCGCACAGTGTTTCTGCCAGGTTCCGTAGAGTTCTGTAGGGGCCATATTTTTCTGTAGTGGCTGGTAGTATTCTGTAGGGGTCTGTAGGTTTCCGTAGGCACCTGCAGTGTTCTGTAGAAGCCCATAGGGTTTTAGTGAGGTTCCGTTGTGTTGCTAAGGGTCTTGTAGAGTGCTGTCGGGTCCTGGAGTATTCTGTAGGGTTCCAGAGGGGCTCGTAGGGTTCCGTCGAAATCTGTAGGGTTCCCTAGGGGCCCATAGAGTCCCGTAGATTTCCGTAGGGACCTGTAGGGTTGTGTAAGTGCCCGCAGAAGTCTGTAGGAGTCTGTGGGATTCTGTAAGGTTCCAGAGGGTTCTGCAGGGTTCCGTAGGGGCCCGTAGAGTTCCGTAGTGGCTGGTAAAGTTCCGTAGGGCCCTGTGGGGTTCTGTATGGACCTGTAGGGTTCCGTAGGGGCCTGCAGGGTTCCGTAAGTGCCCGCAGGTGTCTGTAGGGTTCCGTAGGGGTCTGTAGGGTTCCGTAGGCACCTGCAGTGTTCTGTAGGAGCCCATAGGGTTTTAGTGAGGTTCTGTTGTGTTGCTAAGGGTCTTGTAGAGTGCTGTCGGGTCCTGGAGTATTCTGTAGGGTTCCAGAGGGGCTGGTAGGGTTCCGTCGAAATCTGAAGGGTTCCCTAGGGGCCCGTAGAGTCCCGTAGATTTCCGTAGGGGCCTGTAGAGTTATGTAAGTGCCCGCAGGGGTTGGTAGGAGCTGGTAGGGTGCCATATGTTTCCGGAGGGTTGTGTAGGGTTCCGTAGGGGCCTGTGGTGTTCCCTAGGGGCCTGTAGAGTCTCGTACAGTTTCGGTAGGGTCCTGTAGGTTTCCATAAGCGCCCGCAGAGGTCTGAAGGGGCCCGAACTGTTCCGTAAGGATCCATAGGGTTCCGTAGAGCTTCGTAGGTTCCCTAGAGGCCTCTGGAGTACCGCAGGAGCCAGTAGTGTTCCGTAGGGTCCTCTAGGGTTGAGTAAGTGCCCGCAGGAGTCTGTAGGAATCCGTGGGATTCTGTAAGGTTCTGGAGGGTTCTGCAGGGTTCCGTAGGGGCCCGTAGAGTTCCGTAGTGGCTGGTAAAGTTCCCTAGGGCCCTGTACCGTTCCGTAACTGCCTGCAAGGGTCTTTAGGCTTCCGTAGGGGCTGGTAGGGTTCCATAAAGTTCCGTGGGTTCCTGCAGAGTTCTGCAAGTGCCCGCAAGGGCCTGTAGGGGCGCACAGTGTTTCTGCCAGGTTCCGTAGAGTTCCGTAGGGGCCATATTTTTCTGTAGTGGCTGGTAGTATTCTGTAGGGGTCTGTAGGTTTCCGTAGGCACCTGCAGTGTTCTGTAGGAGCCCATAGGGTTTTAGTGAGGTTCCGTTGTGTTGCTAAGGGTCTTGTAGAGTGCTGTCGGGTCCTGGAGTATTCTGTAGGGTTCCAGAGGGGCTCGTAGGGTTCCGTCGAAATCTGTAGGGTTCCCTAGGGGCCCACAGAGTCCCGTAGATTTCCGTAGGGACCTGTAGGGTTGTGTAAGTGCCCGCAGAAGTCTGTAGGAGTCTGTGGGATTCTGTAAGGTTCCGGAGGGTTCTGCAGGGTTCCGTAGGGGCCCGTAGAGTTCCGTAGTGGCTGGTAAAGTTCCGTAGGGCCCTGTGGGGTTCTGTATGGACCTGTAGGGTTCCGTAGGGGCCTGCAGGGTTCCGTAAGTGCCCGCAGGTGTCTGTAGGGTTCCGTAGGGGTCTGTAGGGTTCCGTAGGCACCTGCAGTGTTCTGTAGGAGCCCATAGGGTTTTAGTGAGGTTCCGTTGTGTTGCTAAGGGTCTTGTAGAGTGCTGTCGGGTCCTGGAGTATTCTGTAGGGTTCCAGAGGGCCTCATAGGGTTCCATCGAAATCTGAAGGGTTCCCTAGGGGCCCATAGAGTCCCGTAGATTTCCGTAGGGACCTGTAGGGTTGTGTAAGTGCCCGCAGGGGTTGGTAGGAGTCTGTGGGATTCTGTAAGGTTCTGGAGGGTTCTGCAGGGTTCCGTAGGGACCCGTAGAGTTCCGTAGTGGCTGGTAAAGTTCCGTAGGGCCCTGTGGGGTTCTGTATGGACCTGTAGGGTTCCGTAGGGGCCTGCAGGGTTCCATAAGTGCCCGCAGGTGTCTGTAGGGTTCCGTAGGGGTCTGTAGGGTTCCGTAGGCACCTGCAGTGTTCTGTAGGAGCCCATAGGGTTTTAGTGAGGTTCCGTTGTGTTGCTAAGGGTCTTGTAGAGTGCTGTCGGGTCCTGGAGTATTCTGTAGGGTTCCAGAGGGCCTCATAGGGTTCCATCGAAATCTGAAGGGTTCCCTAGGGGCCCATAGAGTCCCGTAGATTTCCGTAGGGACCTGTAGGGTTGTGTAAGTGCCCGCAGGGGTTGGTAGGAGTCTGTGGGATTCTGTAAGGTTCTGGAGGGTTCTGCAGGGTTCCGTAGGGACCCGTAGAGTTCCGTAGTGGCTGGTAAAGTTCCGTAGGGCCCTGTGGGGTTCTGTATGGACCTGTAGGGTTCCGTAGGGGCCTGCAGGGTTCCATAAGTGCCCGCAGGTGTCTGTAGGGTTCCGTAGGGGTCTGTAGGGTTCCGTAGGCACCTGCAGTGTTCTGTAGGAGCCCATAGGGTTTTAGTGAGGTTCTGTTGTGTTGCTAAGGGTCTTGTAGAGTGCTGTCGGGTCCTGGAGTATTCTGTAGGGTTCCAGAGGGGCTGGTAGGGTTCCGTCGAAATCTGAAGGGTTCCCTAGGGGCCCGTAGAGTCCCGTAGATTTCCGTAGGGGCCTGTAGAGTTATGTAAGTGCCCGCAGGGGTTGGTAGGAGCTTGTAGGGTGCCATATGTTTCCGGAGGGTTGTGTAGGGTTCCGTAGGGGCCTGTGGTGTTCCCTAGGGGCCTGTAGAGTCTCGTACAGTTTCGGTAGGGTCCTGTAGGTTTCCATAAGTGCCCGCAGAGGTCTGAAGGGGCCCGAACTGTTCCGTAAGGATCCATAGGGTTCCGTAGAGCTTCGTAGGTTCCCTAGAGGCCTCTGGAGTACCGCAGGAGCCAGTAGTGTTCCGTAGGGTCCTCTAGGGTTGAGTAAGTGCCCGCAGGAGTCTGTAGGAATCCGTGGGATTCTGTAAGGTTCTGGAGGGTTCTGCAGGGTTCCGTAGGGGCCCGTAGAGTTCCGTAGTGGCTGGTAAAGTTCCCTAGGGCCCTGTACCGTTCCGTAACTGCCTGCAAGGGTCTTTAGGCTTCCGTAGGGGCTGGTAGGGTTCCATAAAGTTCCGTGGGTTCCTGCAGAGTTCTGCAAGTGCCCGCAAGGGCCTGTAGGGGCGCACAGTGTTTCTGCCAGGTTCCGTAGAGTTCCGTAGGGGCCATATTTTTCTGTAGTGGCTGGTAGTATTCTGTAGGGGTCTGTAGGTTTCCGTAGGCACCTGCAGTGTTCTGTAGGAGCCCATAGGGTTTTAGTGAGGTTCCGTTGTGTTGCTAAGGGTCTTGTAGAGTGCTGTCGGGTCCTGGAGTATTCTGTAGGGTTCCAGAGGGGCTCGTAGGGTTCCGTCGAAATCTGTAGGGTTCCCTAGGGGCCCATAGAGTCCCGTAGATTTCCGTAGGGACCTGTAGGGTTGTGTAAGTGCCCGCAGAAGTCTGTAGGAGTCTGTGGGATTCTGTAAGGTTCCGGAGGGTTCTGCAGGGTTCCGTAGGGGCCCGTAGAGTTCCGTAGTGGCTGGTAAAGTTCCGTAGGGCCCTGTGGGGTTCTGTATGGACCTGTAGGGTTCCGTAGGGGCCTGCAGGGTTCCGTAAGTGCCCGCAGGTGTCTGTAGGGTTCCGTAGGGGTCTGTAGGGTTCCGTAGGCACCTGCAGTGTTCTGTAGGAGCCCATAGGGTTTTAGTGAGGTTCCGTTGTGTTGCTAAGGGTCTTGTAGAGTGCTGTCGGGTCCTGGAGTATTCTGTAGGGTTCCAGAGGGCCTCATAGGGTTCCATCGAAATCTGAAGGGTTCCCTAGGGGCCCATAGAGTCCCGTAGATTTCTGTAGGGACCTGTAGGGTTGTGTAAGTGCCCGCAGGGGTTGGTAGGAGTCTGTGGGATTCTGTAAGGTTCTGGAGGGTTCTGCAGGGTTCCGTAGGGACCCGTAGAGTTCCGTAGTGGCTGGTAAAGTTCCGTAGGGCCCTGTGGGGTTCTGTATGGACCTGTAGGGTTCCGTAGGGGCCTGCAGGGTTCCATAAGTGCCCGCAGGTGTCTGTAGGGTTCCGTAGGGGTCTGTAGGGTTCCGTAGGCACCTGCAGTGTTCTGTAGGAGCCCATAGGGTTTTAGTGAGGTTCTGTTGTGTTGCTAAGGGTCTTGTAGAGTGCTGTCGGGTCCTGGAGTATTCTGTAGGGTTCCAGAGGGGCTGGTAGGGTTCCGTCGAAATCTGAAGGGTTCCCTAGGGGCCCGTAGAGTCCCGTAGATTTCCGTAGGGGCCTGTAGAGTTATGTAAGTGCCCGCAGGGGTTGGTAGGAGCTTGTAGGGTGCCATATGTTTCCGGAGGGTTGTGTAGGGTTCCGTAGGGGCCTGTGGTGTTCCCTAGGGGCCTGTAGAGTCTCGTACAGTTTCGGTAGGGTCCTGTAGGTTTCCATAAGCGCCCGCAGAGGTCTGAAGGGGCCCGAACTGTTCCGTAAGGATCCATAGGGTTCCGTAGAGCTTCGTAGGTTCCCTAGAGGCCTCTGGAGTACCGCAGGAGCCAGTAGTGTTCCGTAGGGTCCTCTAGGGTTGAGTAAGTGCCCGCAGGAGTCTGTAGGAATCCGTGGGATTCTGTAAGGTTCTGGAGGGTTCTGCAGGGTTCTGTAGGGGCCCGTAGAGTTCCGTAGTGGCTGGTAAAGTTCCCTAGGGCCCTGTACCGTTCCGTAACTGCCTGCAAGGGTCTTTAGGCTTCCGTAGGGGCTGGTAGGGTTCCATAAAGTTCCGTGGGTTCCTGCAGAGTTCTGCAAGTGCCCGCAAGGGCCTGTAGGGGCGCACAGTGTTTCTGCCAGGTTCCGTAGAGTTCCGTAGGGGCCATATTTTTCTGTAGTGGCTGGTAGTATTCTGTAGGGGTCTGTAGGTTTCCGTAGGCACCTGCAGTGTTCTGTAGGAGCCCATAGGGTTTTAGTGAGGTTCCGTTGTGTTGCTAAGGGTCTTGTAGAGTGCTGTCGGGTCCTGGAGTATTCTGTAGGGTTCCAGAGGGGCTGGTAGGGTTCCGTCGAAATCTGTAGGGTTCCCTAGGGGCCCATAGAGTCCCGTAGATTTCCGTAGGGACCTGTAGGGTTGTGTAAGTGCCCGCAGAAGTCTGTAGGAGTCTGTGGGATTCTGTAAGGTTCCGGAGGGTTCTGCAGGGTTCCGTAGGGGCCCATAGAGTTCCGTAGTGGCTGGTAAAGTTCCGTAGGGCCCTGTGGGGTTCTGTATGGACCTGTAGGGTTCCGTAGGGGCCTGCAGGGTTCCGTAAGTGCCCGCAGGTGTCTGTAGGGTTCCGTAGGGGTCTGTAGGGTTCCGTAGGCACCTGCAGTGTTCTGTAGGAGCCCATAGGGTTTTAGTGAGGTTCCGTTGTGTTGCTAAGGGTCTTGTAGAGTGCTGTCGGGTCCTGGAGTATTCTGTAGGGTTCCAGAGGGCCTCATAGGGTTCCATCGAAATCTGAAGGGTTCCCTAGGGGCCCATAGAGTCCCGTAGATTTCTGTAGGGACCTGTAGGGTTGTGTAAGTGCCCGCAGGGGTTGGTAGGAGTCTGTGGGATTCTGTAAGGTTCTGGAGGGTTCTGCAGGGTTCCGTAGGGACCCGTAGAGTTCCGTAGTGGCTGGTAAAGTTCCGTAGGGCCCTGTGGGGTTCTGTATGGACCTGTAGGGTTCCGTAGGGGCCTGCAGGGTTCCATAAGTGCCCGCAGGTGTCTGTAGGGTTCCGTAGGGGTCTGTAGGGTTCCGTAGGCACCTGCAGTGTTCTGTAGGAGCCCATAGGGTTTTAGTGAGGTTCTGTTGTGTTGCTAAGGGTCTTGTAGAGTGCTGTCGGGTCCTGGAGTATTCTGTAGGGTTCCAGAGGGGCTGGTAGGGTTCCGTCGAAATCTGAAGGGTTCCCTAGGGGCCCGTAGAGTCCCGTAGATTTCCGTAGGGGCCTGTAGAGTTATGTAAGTGCCCGCAGGGGTTGGTAGGAGCTTGTAGGGTGCCATATGTTTCCGGAGGGTTGTGTAGGGTTCCGTAGGGGCCTGTGGTGTTCCCTAGGGGCCTGTAGAGTCTCGTACAGTTTCGGTAGGGTCCTGTAGGTTTCCATAAGCGCCCGCAGAGGTCTGAAGGGGCCCGAACTGTTCCGTAAGGATCCATAGGGTTCCGTAGAGCTTCGTAGGTTCCCTAGAGGCCTGTGGAGTACCGCAGGAGCCAGTAGTGTTCCGTAGGGTCCTCTAGGGTTGAGTAAGTGCCCGCAGGAGTCTGTAGGAATCCGTGGGATTCTGTAAGGTTCTGGAGGGTTCTGCAGGGTTCCGTAGGGGCCCGTAGAGTTCCGTAGTGGCTGGTAAAGTTCCCTAGGGCCCTGTACCGTTCCGTAACTGCCTGCAAGGGTCTTTAGGCTTCCGTAGGGGCTGGTAGGGTTCCATAAAGTTCCGTGGGTTCCTGCAGAGTTCTGCAAGTGCCCGCAAGGGCCTGTAGGGGCGCACAGTGTTTCTGCCAGGTTCCGTAGAGTTCCGTAGGGGCCATATTTTTCTGTAGTGGCTGGTAGTATTCTGTAGGGGTCTGTAGGTTTCCGTAGGCACCTGCAGTGTTCTGTAGGAGCCCATAGGGTTTTAGTGAGGTTCCGTTGTGTTGCTAAGGGTCTTGTAGAGTGCTGTCGGGTCCTGGAGTATTCTGTAGGGTTCCAGAGGGGCTCGTAGGGTTCCGTCGAAATCTGTAGGGTTCCCTAGGGGCCCATAGAGTCCCGTAGATTTCCGTAGGGACCTGTAGGGTTGTGTAAGTGCCCGCAGAAGTCTGTAGGAGTCTGTGGGATTCTGTAAGGTTCCGGAGGGTTCTGCAGGGTTCCGTAGGGGCCCGTAGAGTTCCGTAGTGGCTGGTAAAGTTCCGTAGGGCCCTGTGGGGTTCTGTATGGACCTGTAGGGTTCCGTAGGGGCCTGCAGGGTTCCGTAAGTGCCCGCAGGTGTCTGTAGGGTTCCGTAGGGGTCTGTAGGGTTCCGTAGGCACCTGCAGTGTTCTGTAGGAGCCCATAGGGTTTTAGTGAGGTTCCGTTGTGTTGCTAAGGGTCTTGTAGAGTGCTGTCGGGTCCTGGAGTATTCTGTAGGGTTCCAGAGGGCCTCATAGGGTTCCATCGAAATCTGAAGGGTTCCCTAGGGGCCCATAGAGTCCCGTAGATTTCTGTAGGGACCTGTAGGGTTGTGTAAGTGCCCGCAGGGGTTGGTAGGAGTCTGTGGGATTCTGTAAGGTTCTGGAGGGTTCTGCAGGGTTCCGTAGGGACCCGTAGAGTTCCGTAGTGGCTGGTAAAGTTCCGTAGGGCCCTGTGGGGTTCTGTATGGACCTGTAGGGTTCCGTAGGGGCCTGCAGGGTTCCATAAGTGCCCGCAGGTGTCTGTAGGGTTCCGTAGGGGTCTGTAGGGTTCCGTAGGCACCTGCAGTGTTCTGTAGGAGCCCATAGGGTTTTAGTGAGGTTCTGTTGTGTTGCTAAGGGTCTTGTAGAGTGCTGTCGGGTCCTGGAGTATTCTGTAGGGTTCCAGAGGGGCTGGTAGGGTTCCGTCGAAATCTGTAGGGTTCCCTAGGGGCCCGTAGAGTCCCGTAGATTTCCGTAGGGGCCTGTAGAGTTATGTAAGTGCCCGCAGGGGTTGGTAGGAGCTTGTAGGGTGCCATATGTTTCCGGAGGGTTGTGTAGGGTTCCGTAGGGGCCTGTGGTGTTCCCTAGGGGCCTGTAGAGTCTCGTACAGTTTCGGTAGGGTCCTGTAGGTTTCCATAAGCGCCCGCAGAGGTCTGAAGGGGCCCGAACTGTTCCGTAAGGATCCATAGGGTTCCGTAGAGCTTCGTAGGTTCCCTAGAGGCCTGTGGAGTACCGCAGGAGCCAGTAGTGTTCCGTAGGGTCCTCTAGGGTTGAGTAAGTGCCCGCAGGAGTCTGTAGGAATCCGTGGGATTCTGTAAGGTTCTGGAGGGTTCTGCAGGGTTCCGTAGGGGCCCGTAGAGTTCCGTAGTGGCTGGTAAAGTTCCCTAGGGCCCTGTACCGTTCCGTAACTGCCTGCAAGGGTCTTTAGGCTTCCGTAGGGGCTGGTAGGGTTCCATAAAGTTCCGTGGGTTCCTGCAGAGTTCTGCAAGTGCCCGCAAGGGCCTGTAGGGGCGCACAGTGTTTCTGCCAGGTTCCGTAGAGTTCCGTAGGGGCCATATTTTTCTGTAGTGGCTGGTAGTATTCTGTAGGGGTCTGTAGGTTTCCGTAGGCACCTGCAGTGTTCTGTAGGAGCCCATAGGGTTTTAGTGAGGTTCCGTTGTGTTGCTAAGGGTCTTGTAGAGTGCTGTCGGGTCCTGGAGTATTCTGTAGGGTTCCAGAGGGGCTGGTAGGGTTCCGTCGAAATCTGAAGGGTTCCCTAGGGGCCCGTAGAGTCCCGTAGATTTCCGTAGGGGCCTGTAGAGTTATGTAAGTGCCCGCAGGGGTTGGTAGGAGCTTGTAGGGTGCCATATGTTTCCGGAGGGTTGTGTAGGGTTCCGTAGGGGCCTGTGGTGTTCCCTAGGGGCCTGTAGAGTCTCGTACAGTTTCGGTAGGGTCCTGTAGGTTTCCATAAGCGCCCGCAGAGGTCTGAAGGGGCCCGAACTGTTCCGTAAGGATCCATAGGGTTCCGTAGAGCTTCGTAGGTTCCCTAGAGGCCTGTGGAGTACCGCAGGAGCCAGTAGTGTTCCGTAGGGTCCTCTAGGGTTGAGTAAGTGCCCGCAGGAGTCTGTAGGAATCCGTGGGATTCTGTAAGGTTCTGGAGGGTTCTGCAGGGTTCCGTAGGGGCCCGTAGAGTTCCGTAGTGGCTGGTAAAGTTCCCTAGGGCCCTGTACCGTTCCGTAACTGCCTGCAAGGGTCTTTAGGCTTCCATAGGGGCTGGTAGGGTTCCATAAAGTTCCGTGGGTTCCTGCAGAGTTCTGCAAGTGCCCGCAAGGGCCTGTAGGGGCACACAGTGTTTCTGCCAGGTTCCGTAGAGTTCCGTAGGGGCCATATTTTTCTGTAGTGGCTGGTAGTATTCTGTAGGGGTCTGTAGGTTTCCGTAGGCGCCTGCAGTGTTCTGTAGGAGCCCATAGGGTTTTAGTGAGGTTCCGTTGTGTTGCTAAGGGTCTTGTAGAGTGCTGTCGGGTCCTGGAGTATTCTGTAGGGTTCCAGAGGGCCTCATAGGGTTCCATCGAAATCTGAAGGGTTCCCTAGGGGCCCATAGAGTCCCGTAGATTTCTGTAGGGACCTGTAGGGTTGTGTAAGTGCCCGCAGGGGTTGGTAGGAGTCTGTGGGATTCTGTAAGGTTCTGGAGGGTTCTGCAGGGTTCCGTAGGGACCCGTAGAGTTCCGTAGTGGCTGGTAAAGTTCCGTAGGGCCCTGTGGGGTTCTGTATGGACCTGTAGGGTTCCGTAGGGGCCTGCAGGGTTCCATAAGTGCCCGCAGGTGTCTGTAGGGTTCCGTAGGGGTATGTAGGGTTCCGTAGGCACCTGCAGTGTTCTGTAGGAGCCCATAGGGTTTTAGTGAGGTTCTGTTGTGTTGCTAAGGGTCTTGTAGAGTGCTGTCGGGTCCTGGAGTATTCTGTAGGGTTCCAGAGGGGCTGGTAGGGTTCCGTCGAAATCTGAAGGGTTCCCTAGGGGCCCGTAGAGTCCCGTAGATTTCCGTAGGGGCCTGTAGAGTTATGTAAGTGCCCGCAGGGGTTGGTAGGAGCTGGTAGGGTGCCATATGTTTCCGGAGGGTTGTGTAGGGTTCCGTAGGGGCCTGTGGTGTTCCCTAGGGGCCTGTAGAGTCTCGTACAGTTTCGGTAGGGTCCTGTAGGTTTCCATAAGCGCCCGCAGAGGTCTGAAGGGGGCCCGTACTGTTCCGTAAGGATCCATAGGGTTCCGTAGAGCTTCGTAGGTTCCCTAGAGGCCTGTGGAGTACCGCAGGAGCCAGTAGTGTTCCGTAGGGTCCTCTAGGGTTGAGTAAGTGCCCGCAGGAGTCTGTAGGAATCCGTGGGATTCTGTAAGGTTCTGGAGGGTTCTGCAGGGTTCCGTAGGGGCCCGTAGAGTTCCGTAGTGGCTGGTAAAGTTCCCTAGGGCCCTGTACCGTTCCGTAACTGCCTGCAAGGGTCTTTAGGCTTCCGTAGGGGCTGGTAGGGTTCCATAAAGTTCCGTGGGTTCCTGCAGAGTTCTGCAAGTGCCCGCAAGGGCCTGTAGGGGCGCACAGTGTTTCTGCCAGGTTCCGTAGAGTTCCGTAGGGGCCATATTTTTCTGTAGTGGCTGGTAGTATTCTGTAGGGGTCTGTAGGTTTCCGTAGGCGCCTGCAGTGTTCTGTAGGAGCCCATAGGGTTTTAGTGAGGTTCCGTTGTGTTGCTAAGGGTCTTGTAGAGTGCTGTCGGGTCCTGGAGTATTCTGTAGTGGTCCAGAGGGGCTGGTAGGGTTCCGTCGAAATCTATAGGGTTCCCTAGGGGCCCATAGAGTCCCGTAGATTTCCGTAGGGACCTGTAGGGTTGTGTAAGTGCCCGCAGAAGTCTGTAGGAGTCTGTGGGATTCTGTAAGGTTCCGGAGGGTTCTGCAGGGTTCCGTAGGGGCCCGTAGAGTTCCGTAGTGGCTGGTAAAGTTCCGTAGGGCCCTGTGGGGTTCTGTATGGACCTGTAGGGTTCCGTAGGGGCCTGCAGGGTTCCGTAAGTGCCCGCAGGTGTCTGTAGGGTTCCGTAGGGGTCTGTAGGGTTCCGTAGGCACCTGCAGTGTTCTGTAGGAGCCCATAGGGTTTTAGTGAGGTTCCGTTGTGTTGCTAAGGGTCTTGTAGAGTGCTGTCGGGTCCTGGAGTATTCTGTAGGGTTCCAGAGGGGCTCGTAGGGTTCCATCGAAATCTATAGGGTTCCCTAGGGGCCCATAGAGTCCCGTAGATTTCCGTAGGGACCTGTAGGGTTGTGTAAGTGCTCGCAGGGGTTGGTAGGAGCTTGTAGGGTTCCATAAGTTTTCAGAGGGTTGTGTAGGGTTCCGTAGGGGCCTGTGGTGTTCCCTAGGGGCCTGTAGAGTCTCGTACAGTTTCGGTAGGGTCCTGTAGGTTTCCATAATTGCCCGCAGAGGTCTGAATGGGCTCGTACAGTTCCGTAAGGATCCATAGGGCTCCGTAGAGCTTCGTAGGTTCCCTAGAGGCCTCTGGAGTACCGCAGGAGCCAGTAGTGTTCTGTAGGGGCCCGTAGGGTTCCTTCCATAGGAGCTGGCAGTGTTCCGTAGGGTCCTCTAGGGTTGAGTAAGTGCCCGCAGGAGTCTGTAGGAATCCGTGGGATTCTGTAAGGTTCCGGAGGGTTCTGCAGGGTTCCGTAGGGGCCCGTAGAGTTCCGTAGTGGCTGGTAAAGTTCCCTAGGGCCCTGTACCGTTCCGTAACTGCCTGCAAGGGTCTTTAGGCTTCCGTAGGGGCTGGTAGGGTTCCATAAAGTTCCGTGGGTTCCTGCAGAGTTCTGCAAGTGCCCGCAAGGGCCTGTAGGGGCGCACAGTGTTTCTGCCAGGTTCCGTAGAGTTCCGTAAGGGCCATATTTTTCTATAGTGGCTGGTAGTATTCTATAGGGGTCTGTAGGGTTCCGTAGGCGCCTACAGTGTTCTGTAGGAGCCCATAGGGTTTTAGTGAGGTTCCGTTGTGTTGCTAAGGGTCTTGTAGAGTGCTGTCGGGTCCTGGAGTATTCTGTAGGGTTCAGGAGGGGCTGGTAGGGTTCCATCGAAATCTATAGGGTTCCCTAGGGGCGCATAGAGTCCCGTAGATTGCCGTAGGGACCTGTAGGGTTATGTAAGTGCCCGCAGGGGTTGGTAGGAGCTTGTAGGGTGCCATAAGTTTTCAGAGGGTTGTGTAGGGTTCCGTAGTGGCCTGTGGTGTTCCCTAGGGGCCTGTAGAGTCTCGTAGAGTTCCGTAGGGTCCTGTAGGTTTCCATAAGCGCCCGCAGATGTCTGAAGGGGCCCGTACTGTTCCATACGGATCCATAGGGCTCTGTAGAGCTTCGTAGGTTCCCTAGAGGCCTCTGGAGTACCGCAGGAGCCAGTAGTGTTCTGTAGGGGCCCGTAGGGTTCCTTCCATAGGAGCTGGCAGTGTTCCGTAGGGTCCTCTAGGGTTGAGTAAGTGCCCGCAGGAGTCTGTAGGAATCCGTGGGATTCTGTAAGGTTCTGCAGGGTTCCGTAGGGGCCCGTAGAGTTCCGTAGTGGCTGGTAAAATTCCCTAGGGCCCTGTACCGTTCCGTAACTGCCTGCAAGGGTCTTTAGGCTTCCGTAGGGGCTGGTAGGGTTCCATAAAGTTCCGTGGGTTCCTGCAGAGTTCTGCAAGTGCCCGCAAGGGCCTGTAGGGGCGCACAGTGTTTCTGCCAGGTTCCGTAGAGTTCCGTAGGGGCCATATTTTTCTGTAGTGGCTGGTAGTATTCTGTAGGGGTCTGTAGGTTTCCGTAGGCGACTACAGTGTTCTGTAGGAGCCCATAGGGTTTTAGTGAGGTTCCGTTGTGTTGCTAAGGGTCTTGTAGAGTGCTGTCGGGTCCTGGAGTATTCTGTAGGGTTCCAGAGGGCCTCATAGGGTTCCATCGAAATCTGAAGGGTTCCCTAGGGGCCCATAGAGTCCCGTAGATTTCCGTAGGGACCTGTAGGGTTGTGTAAGTGCCCGCAGAAGTCTGTAGGAGTCTGTGGGATTCTGTAAGGTTCCGGAGGGTTCTGCAGGGTTCCGTAGGGGCCCGTAGAGTTCCGTAGTGGCTGGTAAAGTTCCGTAGGGCCCTGTGGGGTTCTGTATGGACCTGTAGGGTTCCGTAGGGGCCTGCAGGGTTCCATAAGTGCCCGCAGGTGTCTGTAGGGTTCCGTAGGGGTCTGTAGGGTTCCGTAGGCACCTGCAGTGTTCTGTAGGAGCCCATAGGGTTTTAGTGAGGTTCCGTTGTGTTGCTAAGGGTCTTGTAGAGTGCTGTCGGGTCCTGGAGTATTCTGTAGGGTTCCAGAGGGGCTCGTAGGGTTCCATCGAAATCTATAGGGTTCCCTAGGGGCCCATAGAGTCCCGTAGATTTCCGTAGGGACCTGTAGGGTTGTGTAAGTGCCCACAGAAGTCTGTAGGAGTCTGTGGGATTCTGTAAGGTTCTGGAGGGTTCTGCAGGGTTCCGTAGGGACCCGTAGAGTTCCGTAGTGGCTGGTAAAGTTCCGTAGGGCCCTGTGGGGTTCTGTATGGACCTGTAGGGTTCCGTAGGGGCCTGCAGGGTTCCGTAAGTGCCCGCAGGTGTCTGTAGCGATCCGTAGGGGCCTGCAGGGATCCGTAGGCACCTGCAGTGTTCTGTAGGAGCCCATAGGGTTTTAGTGAGGTTCCGTTGTGTTGCTAAGGGTCTTGTAGAGTGCTGTCGGGTCCTGGAGTATTCTGTAGGGTTCCAGAGGGGCTGGTAGGGTTCCGTCGAAATCTGAAGGGTTCCCTAGGGGCCCGTAGAGTCCCGTAGATTTCCGTAGGGGCCTGTAGGGTTATGTAAGTGCCCGCAGGGGTTGGTAGGAGCTTGTAGGGTGCCATATGTTTCCGGAGGGTTGTGTAGGGTTCCGTAGGGGCCTGTGGTGTTCCCTAGGGGCCTGTAGAGTCTCGTACAGTTTCGGTAGGGTCCTGTAGGTTTCCATAAGCGCCCGCAGAGGTCTGAAGGGGCCCGTACTGTTCCGTAAGGATCCATAGGGTTCCGTAGAGCTTCGTAGGTTCCCTAGAGGCCTGTGGAGTACCGCAGGAGCCAGTAGTGTTCCGTAGGGTCCTCTAGGGTTGAGTAAGTGCCCGCAGGAGTCTGTAGGAATCCGTGGGATTCTGTAAGGTTCTGGAGGGTTCTGCAGGGTTCCGTAGGGGCCCGTAGAGTTCCGTAGTGGCTGGTAAAGTTCCCTAGGGCCCTGTACCGTTTCGTAACTGCCTGCAAGGGTCTTTAGGCTTCCGTAGGGGCTGGTAGGGTTCCATAAAGTTCCGTGGGTTCCTGCAGAGTTCTGCAAGTGCCCGCAAGGGCCTGTAGGGGCGCACAGTGTTTCTGCCAGGTTCCGTAGAGTTCCGTAGGGGCCATATTTTTCTGTAGTGGCTGGTAGTATTCTGTAGGGGTCTGTAGGTTTCCGTAGGCACCTGCAGTGTTCTGTAGGAGCCCATAGGGTTTTAGTGAGGTTCCGTTGTGTTGCTAAGGGTCTTGTAGAGTGCTGTCGGGTCCTGGAGTATTCTGTAGGGTTCCAGAGGGGCTCGTAGGGTTCCGTCGAAATCTGTAGGGTTCCCTAGGGGCCCATAGAGTCCCGTAGATTTCCGTAGGGACCTGTAGGGTTGTGTAAGTGCCCGCAGAAGTCTGTAGGAGTCTGTGGGATTCTGTAAGGTTCTGGAGGGTTCTGCAGGGTTCCGTAGGGACCCGTAGAGTTCCGTAGTGGCTGGTAAAGTTCCGTAGGGCCCTGTGGGGTTCTGTATGGACCTGTAGGGTTCCGTAGGGGCCTGCAGGGTTCCATAAGTGCCCGCAGGTGTCTGTAGGGTTCCGTAGGGGTCTGTAGGGTTCCGTAGGCACCTGCAGTGTTCTGTAGGAGCCCATAGGGTTTTAGTGAGGTTCTGTTGTGTTGCTAAGGGTCTTGTAGAGTGCTGTCGGGTCCTGGAGTATTCTGTAGGGTTCCAGAGGGGCTGGTAGGGTTCCGTCGAAATCTGAAGGGTTCCCTAGGGGCCCGTAGAGTCCCGTAGATTTCCGTAGGGGCCTGTAGAGTTATGTAAGTGCCCGCAGGGGTTGGTAGGAGCTGGTAGGGTGCCATATGTTTCCGGAGGGTTGTGTAGGGTTCCGTAGGGGCCTGTGGTGTTCCCTAGGGGCCTGTAGAGTCTCGTACAGTTTCGGTAGGGTCCTGTAGGTTTCCATAAGCGCCCGCAGAGGTCTGAAGGGGCCCGTACTGTTCCGTAAGGATCCATAGGGTTCCGTAGAGCTTCGTAGGTTCCCTAGAGGCCTGTGGAGTACCGCAGGAGCCAGTAGTGTTCCGTAGGGTCCTCTAGGGTTGAGTAAGTGCCCGCAGGAGTCTGTAGGAATCCGTGGGATTCTGTAAGGTTCTGGAGGGTTCTGCAGGGTTCCGTAGGGGCCCGTAGAGTTCCGTAGTGGCTGGTAAAGTTCCCTAGGGCCCTGTACCGTTCCGTAACTGCCTGCAAGGGTCTTTAGGCTTCCGTAGGGGCTGGTAGGGTTCCATAAAGTTCCGTGGGTTCCTGCAGAGTTCTGCAAGTGCCCGCAAGGGCCTGTAGGGGCGCACAGTGTTTCTGCCAGGTTCCGTAGAGTTCCGTAGGGGCCATATTTTTCTGTAGTGGCTGGTAGTATTCTGTAGGGGTCTGTAGGTTTCCGTAGGCACCTGCAGTGTTCTGTAGGAGCCCATAGGGTTTTAGTGAGGTTCCGTTGTGTTGCTAAGGGTCTTGTAGAGTGCTGTCGGGTCCTGGAGTATTCTGTAGGGTTCCAGAGGGCCTCATAGGGTTCCATCGAAATCTGAAGGGTTCCCTAGGGGCCCATAGAGTCCCGTAGATTTCCGTAGGGACCTGTAGGGTTGTGTAAGTGCCCGCAGGGGTTGGTAGGAGTCTGTGGGATTCTGTAAGGTTCTGGAGGGTTCTGCAGGGTTCCGTAGGGACCCGTAGAGTTCCGTAGTGGCTGGTAAAGTTCCGTAGGGCCCTGTGGGGTTCTGTATGGACCTGTAGGGTTCCGTAGGGGCCTGCAGGGTTCCATAAGTGCCCGCAGGTGTCTGTAGGGTTCCGTAGGGGTCTGTAGGGTTCCGTAGGCACCTGCAGTGTTCTGTAGGAGCCCATAGGGTTTTAGTGAGGTTCTGTTGTGTTGCTAAGGGTCTTGTAGAGTGCTGTCGGGTCCTGGAGTATTCTGTAGGGTTCAGGAGGGGCTGGTAGGGTTCCGTCGAAATCTGAAGGGTTCCCTAGGGGCCTGTAGAGTCCCGTAGATTTCCGTAGGGGCCTGTAGAGTTATGTAAGTGCCCGCAGGGGTTGGTAGGAGCTTGTAGGGTGCCATATGTTTCCGGAGGGTTGTGTAGGGTTCCGTAGGGGCCTGTGGTGTTCCCTAGGGGCCTGTAGAGTCTCGTACAGTTTCGGTAGGGTCCTGTAGGTTTCCATAAGCGCCCGCAGAGGTCTGAAGGGGCCCGTACTGTTCCGTAAGGATCCATAGGGTTCCGTAGAGCTTCGTAGGTTCCCTAGAGGCCTGTGGAGTACCGCAGGAGCCAGTAGTGTTCCGTAGGGTCCTCTAGGGTTGAGTAAGTGCCCGCAGGAGTCTGTAGGAATCCGTGGGATTCTGTAAGGTTCTGGAGGGTTCTGCAGGGTTCCGTAGGGGCCCGTAGAGTTCCGTAGTGGCTGGTAAAGTTCCCTAGGGCCCTGTACCGTTCCGTAACTGCCTGCAAGGGTCTTTAGGCTTCCGTAGGGGCTGGTAGGGTTCCATAAAGTTCCGTGGGTTCCTGCAGAGTTCTGCAAGTGCCCGCAAGGGCCTGTAGGGGCGCACAGTGTTTCTGCCAGGTTCCGTAGAGTTCCGTAGGGGCCATATTTTTCTGTAGTGGCTGGTAGTATTCTGTAGGGGTCTGTAGGTTTCCGTAGGCACCTGCAGTGTTCTGTAGGAGCCCATAGGGTTTTAGTGAGGTTCCGTTGTGTTGCTAAGGGTCTTGTAGAGTGCTGTCGGGTCCTGGAGTATTCTGTAGGGTTCCAGAGGGGCTCGTAGGGTTCCGTCGAAATCTGTAGGGTTCCCTAGGGGCCCATAGAGTCCCGTAGATTTCCGTAGGGACCTGTAGGGTTGTGTAAGTGCCCGCAGAAGTCTGTAGGAGTCTGTGGGATTCTGTAAGGTTCCGGAGGGTTCTGCAGGGTTCCGTAGGGGCCCGTAGAGTTCCGTAGTGGCTGGTAAAGTTCCGTAGGGCCCTGTGGGGTTCTGTATGGACCTGTAGGGTTCCGTAGGGGCCTGCAGGGTTCCGTAAGTGCCCGCAGGTGTCTGTAGGGTTCCGTAGGGGTCTGTAGGGTTCCGTAGGCACCTGCAGTGTTCTGTAGGAGCCCATAGGGTTTTAGTGAGGTTCCGTTGTGTTGCTAAGGGTCTTGTAGAGTGCTGTCGGGTCCTGGAGTATTCTGTAGGGTTCCAGAGGGCCTCATAGGGTTCCATCGAAATCTGAAGGGTTCCCTAGGGGCCCATAGAGTCCCGTAGATTTCCGTAGGGGCCTGTAGAGTTATGTAAGTGCCCGCAGGGGTTGGTAGGAGTCTGTGGGATTCTGTAAGGTTCTGGAGGGTTCTGCAGGGTTCCGTAGGGACCCGTAGAGTTCCGTAGTGGCTGGTAAAGTTCCGTAGGGCCCTGTGGGGTTCTGTATGGACCTGTAGGGTTCCGTAGGGGCCTGCAGGGTTCCATAAGTGCCCGCAGGTGTCTGTAGGGTTCCGTAGGGGTCTGTAGGGTTCCGTAGGCACCTGCAGTGTTCTGTAGGAGCCCATAGGGTTTTAGTGAGGTTCTGTTGTGTTGCTAAGGGTCTTGTAGAGTGCTGTCGGGTCCTGGAGTATTCTGTAGGGTTCAGGAGGAGCTGGTAGGGTTCCGTCGAAATCTGAAGGGTTCCCTAGGGGCCCGTAGAGTCCCGTAGATTTCCGTAGGGGCCTGTAGAGTTATGTAAGTGCCCGCAGGGGTTGGTAGGAGCTTGTAGGGTGCCATATGTTTCCGGAGGGTTGTGTAGGGTTCCGTAGGGGCCTGTGGTGTTCCCTAGGGGCCTGTAGAGTCTCGTACAGTTTCGGTAGGGTCCTGTAGGTTTCCATAAGCGCCCGCAGAGGTCTGAAGGGGCCCGTACTGTTCCGTAAGGATCCATAGGGTTCCGTAGAGCTTCGTAGGTTCCCTAGAGGCCTGTGGAGTACCGCAGGAGCCAGTAGTGTTCCGTAGGGTCCTCTAGGGTTGAGTAAGTGCCCGCAGGAGTCTGTAGGAATCCGTGGGATTCTGTAAGGTTCTGGAGGGTTCTGCAGGGTTCCGTAGGGGCCCGTAGAGTTCCGTAGTGGCTGGTAAAGTTCCCTAGGGCCCTTTACCGTTCCGTAACTGCCTGCAAGGGTCTTTAGGCTTCCGTAGGGGCTGGTAGGGTTCCATAAAGTTCCGTGGGTTCCTGCAGAGTTCTGCAAGTGCCCGCAAGGGCCTGTAGGGGCGCACAGTGTTTCTGCCAGGTTCCGTAGAGTTCCGTAGGGGCCATATTTTTCTGTAGTGGCTGGTAGTATTCTGTAGGGGTCTGTAGGTTTCCGTAGGCACCTGCAGTGTTCTGTAGGAGCCCATAGGGTTTTAGTGAGGTTCCGTTGTGTTGCTAAGGGTCTTGTAGAGTGCTGTCGGGTCCTGGAGTATTCTGTAGGGTTCCAGAGGGCCTCATAGGGTTCCATCGAAATCTGAAGGGTTCCCTAGGGGCCCATAGAGTCCCGTAGATTTCCGTAGGGACCTGTAGGGTTGTGTAAGTGCCCGCAGGGGTTGGTAGGAGTCTGTGGGATTCTGTAAGGTTCTGGAGGGTTCTGCAGGGTTCCGTAGGGACCCGTAGAGTTCCGTAGTGGCTGGTAAAGTTCCGTAGGGCCCTGTGGGGTTCTGTATGGACCTGTAGGGTTCCGTAGGGGCCTGCAGGGTTCCATAAGTGCCCGCAGGTGTCTGTAGGGTTCCGTAGGGGTCTGTAGGGTTCCGTAGGCACCTGCAGTGTTCTGTAGGAGCCCATAGGGTTTTAGTGAGGTTCTGTTGTGTTGCTAAGGGTCTTGTAGAGTGCTGTCGGGTCCTGGAGTATTCTGTAGGGTTCAGGAGGGGCTGGTAGGGTTCCGTCGAAATCTGAAGGGTTCCCTAGGGGCCTGTAGAGTCCCGTAGATTTCCGTAGGGGCCTGTAGAGTTATGTAAGTGCCCGCAGGGGTTGGTAGGAGCTTGTAGGGTGCCATATGTTTCCGGAGGGTTGTGTAGGGTTCCGTAGGGGCCTGTGGTGTTCCCTAGGGGCCTGTAGAGTCTCGTACAGTTTCGGTAGGGTCCTGTAGGTTTCCATAAGCGCCCGCAGAGGTCTGAAGGGGCCCGTACTGTTCCGTAAGGATCCATAGGGTTCCGTAGAGCTTCGTAGGTTCCCTAGAGGCCTGTGGAGTACCGCAGGAGCCAGTAGTGTTCCGTAGGGTCCTCTAGGGTTGAGTAAGTGCCCGCAGGAGTCTGTAGGAATCCGTGGGATTCTGTAAGGTTCTGGAGGGTTCTGCAGGGTTCCGTAGGGGCCCGTAGAGTTCCGTAGTGGCTGGTAAAGTTCCCTAGGGCCCTGTACCGTTCCGTAACTGCCTGCAAGGGTCTTTAGGCTTCCGTAGGGGCTGGTAGGGTTCCATAAAGTTCCGTGGGTTCCTGCAGAGTTCTGCAAGTGCCCGCAAGGGCCTGTAGGGGCGCACAGTGTTTCTGCCAGGTTCCGTAGAGTTCCGTAGGGGCCATATTTTTCTGTAGTGGCTGGTAGTATTCTGTAGGGGTCTGTAGGTTTCCGTAGGCACCTGCAGTGTTCTGTAGGAGCCCATAGGGTTTTAGTGAGGTTCCGTTGTGTTGCTAAGGGTCTTGTAGAGTGCTGTCGGGTCCTGGAGTATTCTGTAGGGTTCCAGAGGGGCTCGTAGGGTTCCGTCGAAATCTGTAGGGTTCCCTAGGGGCCCATAGAGTCCCGTAGATTTCCGTAGGGACCTGTAGGGTTGTGTAAGTGCCCGCAGAAGTCTGTAGGAGTCTGTGGGATTCTGTAAGGTTCCGGAGGGTTCTGCAGGGTTCCGTAGGGGCCCGTAGAGTTCCGTAGTGGCTGGTAAAGTTCCGTAGGGCCCTGTGGGGTTCTGTATGGACCTGTAGGGTTCCGTAGGGGCCTGCAGGGTTCCGTAAGTGCCCGCAGGTGTCTGTAGGGTTCCGTAGGGGTCTCTAGGGTTCCGTAGGCACCTGCAGTGTTCTGTAGGAGCCCATAGGGTTTTAGTGAGGTTCCGTTGTGTTGCTAAGGGTCTTGTAGAGTGCTGTCGGGTCCTGGAGTATTCTGTAGGGTTCCAGAGGGGCTGGTAGGGTTCCGTAGAAATCTGAAGGGTTCCCTAGGGGCCCATAGAGTCCCGTAGATTTCCGTAGGGGCCTGTAGAGTTATGTAAGTGCCCGCAGGGGTTGGTAGGAGTCTGTGGGATTCTGTAAGGTTCTGGAGGGTTCTGCAGGGTTCCGTAGGGACCCGTAGAGTTCCGTAGTGGCTGGTAAAGTTCCGTAGGGCCCTGTGGGGTTCTGTATGGACCTGTAGGGTTCCGTAGGGGCCTGCAGGGTTCCATAAGTGCCCGCAGGTGTCTGTAGGGTTCCGTAGGGGTCTGTAGGGTTCCGTAGGCACCTGCAGTGTTCTGTAGGAGCCCATAGGGTTTTAGTGAGGTTCTGTTGTGTTGCTAAGGGTCTTGTAGAGTGCTGTCGGGTCCTGGAGTATTCTGTAGGGTTCCAGAGGGGCTGGTAGGGTTCCGTCGAAATCTGAAGGGTTCCCTAGGGGCCTGTAGAGTCCCGTAGATTTCCGTAGGGGCCTGTAGAGTTATGTAAGTGCCTGCAGGGGTTGGTAGGAGCTTGTAGGGTGCCATATGTTTCCGGAGGGTTGTGTAGGGTTCTGTAGGGGCCTGTGGTGTTCCCTAGGGGCCTGTAGAGTCTCGTACAGTTTCGGTAGGGTCCTGTAGGTTTCCATAAGCGCCCGCAGAGGTCTGAAGGGGCCCGTACTGTTCCGTAAGGATCCATAGGGTTCCGTAGAGCTTCGTAGGTTCCCTAGAGGCCTGTGGAGTACCGCAGGAGCCAGTAGTGTTCCGTAGGGTCCTCTAGGGTTGAGTAAGTGCCCGCAGGAGTCTGTAGGAATCCGTGGGATTCTGTAAGGTTCTGGAGGGTTCTGCAGGGTTCCGTAGGGGCCCGTAGAGTTCCGTAGTGGCTGGTAAAGTTCCCTAGGGCCCTGTACCGTTCCGTAACTGCCTGCAAGGGTCTTTAGGCTTCCGTAGGGGCTGGTAGGGTTCCATAAAGTTCCATGGGTTCCTGCAGAGTTCTGCAAGTGCCCGCAAGGGCCTGTAGGGGCGCACAGTGTTTCTGCCAGGTTCCGTAGAGTTCCGTAGGGGCCATATTTTTCTGTAGTGGCTGGTAGTATTCTGTAGGGGTCTGTAGGTTTCCGTAGGCACCTGCAGTGTTCTGTAGGAGCCCATAGGGTTTTAGTGAGGTTCCGTTGTGTTGCTAAGGGTCTTGTAGAGTGCTGTCGGGTCCTGGAGTATTCTGTAGGGTTCCAGAGGGGCTCGTAGGGTTCCGTTGAAATCTGTAGGGTTCCCTAGGGGCCCATAGAGTCCCGTAGATTTCCGTAGGGACCTGTAGGGTTGTGTAAGTGCCCGCAGAAGTCTGTAGGAGTCTGTGGGATTCTGTAAGGTTCCGGAGGGTTCTGCAGGGTTCCGTAGGGGCCCGTAGAGTTCCGTAGTGGCTGGTAAAGTTCCGTAGGGCCCTGTGGGGTTCTGTATGGACCTGTAGGGTTCCGTAGGGGCCTGCAGGGTTCCGTAAGTGCCCGCAGGTGTCTGTAGGGTTCCGTAGGGGTCTGTAGGGTTCCGTAGGCACCTGCAGTGTTCTGTAGGAGCCCATAGGGTTTTAGTGAGGTTCCGTTGTGTTGCTAAGGGTCTTGTAGAGTGCTGTCGGGTCCTGGAGTATTCTGTAGGGTTCCAGAGGGGCTGGTAGGGTTCCGTCGAAATCTGAAGGGTTCCCTAGGGGCCCGTAGAGTCCCGTAGATTTCCGTAGGGGCCTGTAGAGTTATGTAAGTGCCCGCAGGGGTTGGTAGGAGCTTGTAGGGTGCCATATGTTTCCGGAGGGTTGTGTAGGGTTCCGTAGGGGCCTGTGGTGTTCCCTAGGGGCCTGTAGAGTCTCGTACTGTTTCGGTAGGGTCCTGTAGGTTTCCATAAGCGCCCGCAGAGGTCTGAAGGTGCCCGTACTGTTCCGTAAGGATCCATAGGGTTCCGTAGAGCTTCGTAGGTTCCCTAGAGGCCTGTGGAGTACCGCAGGAGCCAGTAGTGTTCCGTAGGGTCCTCTAGGGTTGAGTAAGTGCCCGCAGGAGTCTGTAGGAATCCGTGGGATTCTGTAAGGTTCTGGAGGGTTCTGCAGGGTTCCGTAGGGGCCCGTAGAGTTCCGTAGTGGCTGGTAAAGTTCCCTAGGGCCCTGTACCGTTCCGTAACTGCCTGCAAGGGTCTTTAGGCTTCCGTAGGGGCTGGTAGGGTTCCATAAAGTTCCGTGGGTTCCTGCAGAGTTCTGCAAGTGCCCGCAAGGGCCTGTAGGGGCGCACAGTGTTTCTGCCAGGTTCCGTAGAGTTCCGTAGGGGCCATATTTTTCTGTAGTGGCTGGTAGTATTCTGTAGGGGTCTGTAGGTTTCCGTAGGCACCTGCAGTGTTCTGTAGGAGCCCATAGGGTTTTAGTGAGGTTCCGTTGTGTTGCTAAGGGTCTTGTAGAGTGCTGTCGGGTCCTGGAGTATTCTGTAGGGTTCCAGAGGGGCTCGTAGGGTTCCGTCAAAATCTGTAGGGTTCCCTAGGGGCCCATAGAGTCCCGTAGATTTCCGTAGGGACCTGTAGGGTTGTGTAAGTGCCCGCAGAAGTCTGTAGGAGTCTGTGGGATTCTGTAAGGTTCTGGAGGGTTCTGCAGGGTTCCGTAGGGACCCGTAGAGTTCCGTAGTGGCTGGTAAAGTTCCGTAGGGCCCTGTGGGGTTCTGTATGGACCTGTAGGGTTCCGTAGGGGCTTGCAGGGTTCCATAAGTGCCCGCAGGTGTCTGTAGGGTTCCGTAGGGGTCTGTAGGGTTCCGTAGGCACCTGCAGTGTTCTGTAGGAGCCCATAGGGTTTTAGTGAGGTTCTGTTGTGTTGCTAAGGGTCTTGTAGAGTGCTGTCGGGTCCTGGAGTATTCTGTAGGGTTCCAGAGGGGCTGGTAGGGTTCCGTCGAAATCTGAAGGGTTCCCTAGGGGCCCGTAGAGTCCCGTAGATTTCCGTAGGGGCCTGTAGAGTTATGTAAGTGCCCGCAGGGGTTGGTAGGAGCTTGTAGGGTGCCATATGTTTCCGGAGGGTTGTGTAGGGTTCCGTAGGGGCCTGTGGTGTTCCCTAGGGGCCTGTAGAGTCTCGTACAGTTTCGGTAGGGTCCTGTAGGTTTCCATAAGCGCCCGCAGAGGTCTGAAGGGGCCCGTACTGTTCCGTAAGGATCCATAGGGTTCCGTAGAGCTTCGTAGGTTCCCTAGAGGCCTCTGGAGTACCGCAGGAGCCAGTAGTGTTCCGTAGGGTCCTCTAGGGTTGAGTAAGTGCCCGCAGGAGTCTGTAGGAATCCGTGGGATTCTGTAAGGTTCTGGAGGGTTCTGCAGGGTTCCGTAGGGGCCCGTAGAGTTCCGTAGTGGCTGGTAAAGTTCCCTAGGGCCCTGTACCGTTCCGTAACTGCCTGCAAGGGTCTTTAGGCTTCCGTAGGGGCTGGTAGGGTTCCATAAAGTTCCGTGGGTTCCTGCAGAGTTCTGCAAGTGCCCGCAAGGGCCTGTAGGGGCCCACAGTGTTTCTGCCAGGTTCCGTAGAGTTCCGTAGGGGCCATATTTTTCTGTAGTGGCTGGTAGTATTCTGTAGGGGTCTGTAGGTTTCCGTAGGCACCTGCAGTGTTCTGTAGGAGCCCATAGGGTTTTAGTGAGGTTCCGTTGTGTTGCTAAGGGTCTTGTAGAGTGCTGTCGGGTCCTGGAGTATTCTGTAGGGTTCCAGAGGGGCTCGTAGGGTTCCGTTGAAATCTGTAGGGTTCCCTAGGGGCCCATAGAGTCCCGTAGATTTCCGTAGGGACCTGTAGGGTTGTGTAAGTGCCCGCAGAAGTCTGTAGGAGTCTGTGGGATTCTGTAAGGTTCTGGAGGGTTCTGCAGGGTTCCGTAGGGGCCCGTAGAGTTCCGTAGTGGCTGGTAAAGTTCCGTAGGGCCCTGTGGGGTTCTGTATGGACCTGTAGGGTTCCGTAGGGGCCTGCAGGGTTCCGTAAGTGCCCGCAGGTGTCTGTAGGGTTCCGTAGGGGTCTGTAGGGTTCCGTAGGCACCTGCAGTGTTCTGTAGGAGCCCATAGGGTTTTAGTGAGGTTCCGTTGTGTTGCTAAGGGTCTTGTAGAGTGCTGTCGGGTCGTGGAGTATTCTGTAGGGTTCCAGAGGGGCTGGTAGGGTTCCGTCGAAATCTGAAGGGTTCCCTAGGGGCCTGTAGAGTCCCGTAGATTTCCGTAGGGGCCTGTAGAGTTATGTAAGTGCCCGCAGGGGTTGGTAGGAGCTTGTAGGGTGCCATATGTTTCCGGAGGGTTGTGTAGGGTTCCGTAGGGGCCTGTGGTGTTCCCTAGGGGCCTGTAGAGTCTCGTACAGTTTCGGTAGGGTCCTGTAGGTTTCCATAAGCGCCCGCAGAGGTCTGAAGGGGCCCGTACTGTTCCGTAAGGATCCATAGGGCTCCGTAGAGCTTCGTAGGTTCCCTAGAGGCCTGTGGAGTACCGCAGGAGCCAGTAGTGTTCCGTAGGGTCCTCTAGGGTTGAGTAAGTGCCCGCAGGAGTCTGTAGGAATCCGTGGGATTCTGTAAGGTTCTGGAGGGTTCTGCAGGGTTCCGTAGGGGCCCGTAGAGTTCCGTAGTGGCTGGTAAAGTTCCCTAGGGCCCTGTACCGTTCCGTAACTGCCTGCAAGGGTCTTTAGGCTTCCGTAGGGGCTGGTAGGGTTCCATAAAGTTCCGTGGGTTCCTGCAGAGTTCTGCAAGTGCCCGCAAGGGCCTGTAGGGGCGCACAGTGTTTCTGCCAGGTTCCGTAGAGTTCCGTAGGGGCCATATTTTTCTGTAGTGGCTGGTAGTATTCTGTAGGGGTCTGTAGGTTTCCGTAGGCACCTGCAGTGTTCTGTAGGAGCCCATAGGGTTTTAGTGAGGTTCCGTTGTGTTGCTAAGGGTCTTGTAGAGTGCTGTCGGGTCCTGGAGTATTCTGTAGGGTTCCAGAGGGGCTCGTAGGGTTCCGTCAAAATCTGTAGGGTTCCCTAGGGGCCCATAGAGTCCCGTAGATTTCCGTAGGGACCTGTAGGGTTGTGTAAGTGCCCGCAGAAGTCTGTAGGAGTCTGTGGGATTCTGTAAGGTTCTGGAGGGTTCTGCAGGGTTCCGTAGGGACCCGTAGAGTTCCGTAGTGGCTGGTAAAGTTCCGTAGGGCCCTGTGGGGTTCTGTATGGACCTGTAGGGTTCCGTAGGGGCCTGCAGGGTTCCATAAGTGCCCGCAGGTGTCTGTAGGGTTCCGTAGGGGTCTGTAGGGTTCCGTAGGCACCTGCAGTGTTCTGTAGGAGCCCATAGGGTTTTAGTGAGGTTCTGTTGTGTTGCTAAGGGTCTTGTAGAGTGCTGTCGGGTCCTGGAGTATTCTGTAGGGTTCCAGAGGGGCTGGTAGGGTTCCGTCGAAATCTGAAGGGTTCCCTAGGGGCCCGTAGAGTCCCGTAGATTTCCGTAGGGGCCTGTAGAGTTATGTAAGTGCCCGCAGGGGTTGGTAGGAGCTTGTAGGGTGCCATATGTTTCCGGAGGGTTGTGTAGGGTTCCGTAGGGGCCTGTGGTGTTCCCTAGGGGCCTGTAGAGTCTCGTACAGTTTCGGTAGGGTCCTGTAGGTTTCCATAAGCGCCCGCAGAGGTCTGAAGGGGCCCGTACTGTTCCGTAAGGATCCATAGGGTTCCGTAGAGCTTCGTAGGTTCCCTAGAGGCCTCTGGAGTACCGCAGGAGCCAGTAGTGTTCCGTAGGGTCCTCTAGGGTTGAGTAAGTGCCCGCAGGAGTCTGTAGGAATCCGTGGGATTCTGTAAGGTTCTGGAGGGTTCTGCAGGGTTCCGTAGGGGCCCGTAGAGTTCCGTAGTGGCTGGTAAAGTTCCCTAGGGCCCTGTACCGTTCCGTAACTGCCTGCAAGGGTCTTTAGGCTTCCGTAGGGGCTGGTAGGGTTCCATAAAGTTCCGTGGGTTCCTGCAGAGTTCTGCAAGTGCCCGCAAGGGCCTGTAGGGGCGCACAGTGTTTCTGCCAGGTTCCGTAGAGTTCCGTAGGGGCCATATTTTTCTGTAGTGGCTGGTAGTATTCTGTAGGGGTCTGTAGGTTTCCGTAGGCACCTGCAGTGTTCTGTAGGAGCCCATAGGGTTTTAGTGAGGTTCCGTTGTGTTGCTAAGGGTCTTGTAGAGTGCTGTCGGGTCCTGGAGTATTCTGTAGGGTTCCAGAGGGCCTCATAGGGTTCCATCGAAATCTGAAGGGTTCCCTAGGGGCCCATAGAGTCCCGTAGATTTCCGTAGGGACCTGTAGGGTTGTGTAAGTGCCCGCAGGGGTTGGTAGGAGTCTGTGGGATTCTGTAAGGTTCTGGAGGGTTCTGCAGGGTTCCGTAGGGACCCGTAGAGTTCCGTAGTGGCTGGTAAAGTTCCGTAGGGCCCTGTGGGGTTCTGTATGGACCTGTAGGGTTCCATAGGGGCCTGCAGGGTTCCATAAGTGCCCGCAGGTGTCTGTAGGGTTCCGTAGGGGTCTGTAGGGTTCCGTAGGCACCTGCAGTGTTCTGTAGGAGCCCATAGGGTTTTAGTGAGGTTCTGTTGTGTTGCTAAGGGTCTTGTAGAGTGCTGTCGGGTCCTGGAGTATTCTGTAGGGTTCAGGAGGGGCTGGTAGGGTTCCGTCGAAATCTGAAGGGTTCCCTAGGGGCCTGTAGAGTCCCGTAGATTTCCGTAGGGGCCTGTAGAGTTATGTAAGTGCCCGCAGGGGTTGGTAGGAGCTTGTAGGGTGCCATATGTTTCCGGAGGGTTGTGTAGGGTTCCGTAGGGGCCTGTGGTGTTCCCTAGGGGCCTGTAGAGTCTCGTACAGTTTCGGTAGGGTCCTGTAGGTTTCCATAAGCGCCCGCAGAGGTCTGAAGGGGCCCGTACTGTTCCGTAAGGATCCATAGGGTTCCGTAGAGCTTCGTAGGTTCCCTAGAGGCCTGTGGAGTACCGCAGGAGCCAGTAGTGTTCCGTAGGGTCCTCTAGGGTTGAGTAAGTGCCCGCAGGAGTCTGTAGGAATCCGTGGGATTCTGTAAGGTTCTGGAGGGTTCTGCAGGGTTCCGTAGGGGCCCGTAGAGTTCCGTAGTGGCTGGTAAAGTTCCCTAGGGCCCTGTACCGTTCCGTAACTGCCTGCAAGGGTCTTTAGGCTTCCGTAGGGGCTGGTAGGGTTCCATAAAGTTCCGTGGGTTCCTGCAGAGTTCTGCAAGTGCCCGCAAGGGCCTGTAGGGGCGCACAGTGTTTCTGCCAGGTTCCGTAGAGTTCCGTAGGGGCCATATTTTTCTGTAGTGGCTGGTAGTATTCTGTAGGGGTCTGTAGGTTTCCGTAGGCACCTGCAGTGTTCTGTAGGAGCCCATAGGGTTTTAGTGAGGTTCCGTTGTGTTGCTAAGGGTCTTGTAGAGTGCTGTCGGGTCCTGGAGTATTCTGTAGGGTTCCAGAGGGGCTCGTAGGGTTCCGTCGAAATCTGTAGGGTTCCCTAGGGGCCCATAGAGTCCCGTAGATTTCCGTAGGGACCTGTAGGGTTGTGTAAGTGCCCGCAGAAGTCTGTAGGAGTCTGTGGGATTCTGTAAGGTTCCGGAGGGTTCTGCAGGGTTCCGTAGGGGCCCGTAGAGTTCCGTAGTGGCTGGTAAAGTTCCGTAGGGCCCTGTGGGGTTCTGTATGGACCTGTAGGGTTCCGTAGGGGCCTGCAGGGTTCCGTAAGTGCCCGCAGGTGTCTGTAGGGTTCCGTAGGGGTCTCTAGGGTTCCGTAGGCACCTGCAGTGTTCTGTAGGAGCCCATAGGGTTTTAGTGAGGTTCCGTTGTGTTGCTAAGGGTCTTGTAGAGTGCTGTCGGGTCCTGGAGTATTCTGTAGGGTTCCAGAGGGGCTGGTAGGGTTCCGTAGAAATCTGAAGGGTTCCCTAGGGGCCCGTAGAGTCCCGTAGATTTCCGTAGGGGCCTGTAGAGTTATGTAAGTGCCCGCAGGGGTTGGTAGGAGTCTGTGGGATTCTGTAAGGTTCTGGAGGGTTCTGCAGGGTTCCGTAGGGACCCGTAGAGTTCCGTAGTGGCTGGTAAAGTTCCGTAGGGCCCTGTGGGGTTCTGTATGGACCTGTAGGGTTCCGTAGGGGCCTGCAGGGTTCCATAAGTGCCCGCAGGTGTCTGTAGGGTTCCGTAGGGGTCTGTAGGGTTCCGTAGGCACCTGCAGTGTTCTGTAGGAGCCCATAGGGTTTTAGTGAGGTTCTGTTGTGTTGCTAAGGGTCTTGTAGAGTGCTGTCGGGTCCTGGAGTATTCTGTAGGGTTCCAGAGGGGCTGGTAGGGTTCCGTCGAAATCTGAAGGGTTCCCTAGGGGCCTGTAGAGTCCCGTAGATTTCCGTAGGGGCCTGTAGAGTTATGTAAGTGCCCGCAGGGGTTGGTAGGAGCTTGTAGGGTGCCATATGTTTCCGGAGGGTTGTGTAGGGTTCCGTAGGGGCCTGTGGTGTTCCCTAGGGGCCTGTAGAGTCTCGTAGAGTTCCGTAGGGTCCTGTAGGTTTCCATAAGCGCCCGCAGATGTCTGAAGGGGCCCGTACTGTTCCATAAGGATCCATAGGGCTCCGTAGAGCTTCGTAGGTTCCCTAGAGGCCTCTGGAGTACCGCAGGAGCCAGTAGTGTTCTGTAGGGGCCCGTAGTGTTCCTTCCATAGGAGCTGGCAGTGTTCCGTAGGGTCCTCTAGGGTTGAGTAAGTGCCCGCAGGAGTCTGTAGGAATCCGTGGGATTCTGTAAGGTTCTGCAGGGTTCCGTAGGGGCCCGTAGAGTTCCGTAGTGGCTGGTAAAGTTCCCTAGGGCCCTGTACCGTTCCGTAACTGCCTGCAAGGGTCTTTAGGCTTCCGTAGGGGCTGGTAGGGTTCCATAAAGTTCCGTGGGTTCCTGCAGAGTTCTGCAAGTGCCCGCAAGGGCCTGTAGGGGCGCACAGTGTTTCTGCCAGGTTCCGTAGAGTTCCGTAGGGGCCATATTTTTCTGTAGTGGCTGGTAGTATTCTGTAGGGGTCTGTAGGTTTCCGTAGGCGCCTACAGTGTTCTGTAGGAGCCCATAGGGTTTTAGTGAGGTTCCGTTGTGTTGCTAAGGGTCTTGTAGAGTGCTGTCGGGTCCTGGAGTATTCTGTAGGGTTCCAGAGGGCCTCATAGGGTTCCATCGAAATCTGAAGGGTTCCCTAGGGGCCCATAGAGTCCCGTAGATTTCCGTAGGGACCTGTAGGGTTGTGTAAGTGCCCGCAGAAGTCTGTAGGAGTCTGTGGGATTCTGTAAGGTTCTGGAGGGTTCTGCAGGGTTCCGTAGGGACCCGTAGAGTTCCGTAGTGGCTGGTAAAGTTCCGTAGGGCCCTGTGGGGTTCTGTATGGACCTGTAGGGTTCCGTAGGGGCCTGCAGGGTTCCGTAAGTGCCCGCAGGTGTCTGTAGGGTTCCGTAGGGGTCTGTAGGGTTCCGTAGGCACCTGCAGTGTTCTGTAGGAGCCCATAGGGTTTTAGTGAGGTTCCGTTGTGTTGCTAAGGGTCTTGTAGAGTGCTGTCGGGTCCTGGAGTATTCTGTAGGGTTCCAGAGGGCCTCATAGGGTTCCATCGAAATCTATAGGGTTCCCTAGGGGCCCATAGAGTCCCGTAGATTTCCGTAGGGACCTGTAGGGTTGTGTAAGTGCCCGCAGAAGTCTGTAGGAGTCTGTGGGATTCTGTAAGGTTCTGGAGGGTTCTGCAGGGTTCCGTAGGGACCCGTAGAGTTCCGTAGTGGCTGGTAAAGTTCCGTAGGGCCCTGTGGGGTTCTGTATGGACCTGTAGGGTTCCGTAGGGGCCTGCAGGGTTCCGTAAGTGCCCGCAGGTGTCTGTAGGGATCCGTAGGGGCCTGCAGGGATCCGTAGGCACCTGCAGTGTTCTGTAGGAGCCCATAGGGTTTTAGTGAGGTTCTGTTGTGTTGCTAAGGGTCTTGTAGAGTGCTGTCGGGTCCTGGAGTATTCTGTAGGGTTCCAGAGGGGCTGTTAGGGTTCCGTCGAAATCTGAAGAGTTCCCTAGGGGCCTGTAGAGTCCCGTAGATTGCCGTAGGGGCCTGTAGAGTTATGTAAGTGCCCGCAGGGGTTGGTAGGAGCTTGTAGGGTGCCATATGTTTCCGGAGGGTTGTGTAGGGTTCCGTAGGGGCCTGTGGTGTTCCCTAGGGGCCTGTAGAGTCTCGTACAGTTTCGGTAGGGTCCTGTAGGTTTCCATAAGCGCCCGCAGAGGTCTGAAGGGGCCCGTACTGTTCCGTAAGGATCCATAGGGTTCCGTAGAGCTTCGTAGGTTCCCTAGAGGCCTGTGGAGTACCACAGGAGCCAGTAGTGTTCTGTAGGGGCCCGTAGGGATCCTTCCATAGGAGCTGGCAGTGTTCCGTAGGGTCCTCTAGGGTTGAGTAAGTGCCCGCAGGAGTCTGTAGGAATCCGTGGGATTCTGTAAGGTTCTGGAGGGTTCTGCAGGGTTCCGTAGGGGCCCCTAGAGTTCCATAGTGGCTGGTAAAGTTCCCTAGGGCCCTGTACCGTTCCGTAACTGCCTGCAAGGGTCTTTAGGCTTCCGTAGGGGCTGGTAGGGTTCCATAAAGTTCCGTGGGTTCCTGCAGAGTTCTGCAAGTGCCCGCAAGGGCCTGTAGGGGCGCACAGTGTTTCTGCCAGGTTCCGTAGAGTTCCGTAAGGGCCATATTTTTCTGTAGTGGCTGGTAGTATTCTGTAGGGGTCTGTAGGTTTCTGTAGGCACCTGCAGTGTTCTGTAGGAGCCCATAGGGTTTTAGTGAGGTTCCGTTGTGTTGCTAAGGGTCTTGTAGAGTGCTGTCGGGTCCTGGAGTATTCTGTAGGGTTCCAGAGGGGCTCGTAGGGTTCCGTCGAAATCTGTAGGGTTCCCTAGGGGCCCGTAGAGTCCCGTAGATTGCCGTAGGGACCTGTAGGGTTGTGTAAGTGCTCGCAGGGGTTAGTAGGATCTTGTAGGGTTCCATAAGTTTTCAGAGGGTTGTGTAGGGTTCCGTAGTGGCCTGTGGTGTTCCCTAAGGGCCTGTAGAGTCTCGTACGGTTCCGTAGGGGCCTGTGGTGTTCCCTAGGGGCCTGTAGAGTCTCGTAGAGTTCCGTAGGGTCCTGTAGGTTTCCATAAGCGCCCGCAGAGGTCTGAAGGGGCCCGTACTGTTCCATAAGGATCCATAGGGCTCCGTAGAGCTTCGTAGGTTCCCTAGAGGCCTCTGGAGTACCGCAGGAGCCAGTAGTGTTCTGTAGGGGCCCGTAGTGTTCCTTCCATAGGAGCTGGCAGTGTTCCGTAGGGTCCTCTAGGGTTGAGTAAGTGCCCGCAGGAGTCTGTAGGAATCCGTGGGATTCTGTAAGGTTCTGCAGGGTTCCGTAGGGGCCCGTAGAGTTCCATAGTGGCTGGTAAAGTTCCCTAGGGCCCTGTACCGTTCCGTAACTGCCTGCAAGGGTCTTTAGGCTTCCGTAGGGGCTGGTAGGGTTCCATAAAGTTCCGTGGGTTCCTGCAGAGTTCTGCAAGTGCCCGCAAGGGCCTGTAGGGGCGCACAGTGTTTCTGCCAGGTTCCGTAGAGTTCCGTAGGGGCCATATTTTTCTGTAGTGGCTGGTAGTATTCTGTAGGGGTCTGTAGGTTTCCGTAGGCACCTGCAGTGTTCTGTAGGAGCCCATAGGGTTTTAGTGAGGTTCCGTTGTGTTGCTAAGGGTCTTGTAGAGTGCTGTCGGGTCCTGGAGTATTCTGTAGGGTTCCAGAGGGGCTGGTAGGGTTCCGTCGAAATCTGAAGGGTTCCCTAGGGGCCTGTAGAGTCCCGTAGATTTCCGTAGGGGCCTGTAGAGTTATGTAAGTGCCTGCAGGGGTTGGTAGGAGCTTATAGGGTTCCATAAGTTTTCAGAGGGTTGTGTAGGGTTCCGTAGTGGCCTGTGGTGTTCCCTAAGGGCCTGTAGAGTCTCGTACGGTTCCGTAGGGGCCTGTGGTGTTCCCTAGGGGCCTGTAGAGTCTCGTAGAGTTCCGTAGGGTCCTGTAGGTTTCCATAAGCGCCCGCAGAGGTCTGAAGGGGCCCGTACTGTTCCATAAGGATCCATAGGGCTCCGTAGAGCTTCGTAGGTTCCCTAGATGCCTCTGGAGTACGCAGGAGCCAGTAGTGTTCTGTAGGGGCCCGTAGGGATCCTTCCATAGGAGCTGGCAGTGTTCCGTAGGGTCCTCTAGGGTTGAGTAAGTGCCCGCAGGAGTCTGTAGGAATCCGTGGGATTCTGTAAGGTTCTGCAGGGTTCCGTAGGGGCCCGTAGAGTTCCGTAGTGGCTGGTAAAGTTCCCTAGGGCCCTGTACCGTTCCGTAACTGCCTGCAAGGGTCTTTAGGCTTCCGTAGGGGCTGGTAGGGTTCCATAAAGTTCCGTGGGTTCCTGCAGAGTTCTGCAAGTGCCCGCAAGGGCCTGTAGGGGCGCACAGTGTTTCTGCCAGGTTCCGTAGAGTTCCGTAGGGGCCATATTTTTCTGTAGTGGCTGGTAGTATTCTGTAGGGGTCTGTAGGTTTCCGTAGGCGCCTACAGTGTTCTGTAGGAGCCCATAGGGTTTTAGTGAGGGTCCGTTGTGTTGCTAAGGGTCTTGTAGAGTGCTGTCGGGTCCTGGAGTATTCTGTAGGGTTCCAGAGGGCCTCATAGGGTTCCATCGAAATCTGAAGGGTTCCCTAGGGGCCCATAGAGTCCCGTAGATTTCCGTAGGGACCTGTAGGGTTGTGTAAGTGCCCGCAGAAGTCTGTAGGAGTCTGTGGGATTCTGTAAGGTTCTGGAGGGTTCTGCAGGGTTCCGTAGGGGCCCGTAGAGTTCCGTAGTGGCTGGTAAAGTTCCGTAGGGCCCTGTGGGGTTCTGTATGGACCTGTAGGGTTCCGTAGGGGCCTGCAGGGTTCCGTAAGTGCCCGCAGGTGTCTGTAGGGTTCCGTAGGGGTCTGTAGGGTTCCGTAGGCACCTGCAGTGTTCTGTAGGAGCCCATAGGGTTTTAGTGAGGTTCTGTTGTGTTGCTAAGGGTCTTGTAGAGTGCTGTCGGGTCCTGGAGTATTCTGTAGGGTTCCAGAGGGGCTCGTAGGGTTCCATCGAAATCTATAGGGTTCCCTAGGGGCCCATAGAGTCCCGTAGATTTCCGTAGGGACCTGTAGGGTTGTGTAAGTGCCCGCAGAAGTCTGTAGGAGTCTGTGGGATTCTGTAAGGTTCTGGAGGGTTCTGCAGGGTTCCGTAGGGACCCGTAGAGTTCCGTAGTGGCTGGTAAAGTTCCGTAGGGCCCTGTGGGGTTCTGTATGGACCTGTAGGGTTCCGTAGGGGCCTGCAGGGATCCGTAGGCACCTGCAGTGTTCTGTAGGAGCCCATAGGGTTTTAGTGAGGTTCCGTTGTGTTGCTAAGGGTCTTGTAGAGTGCTGTCGGGTCCTGGAATATTCTGTAGGGTTCCAGAGGGGCTGTTAGGGTTCCGTCGAAATCTGAAGGGTTCCCTAGGGGCCCGTAGAGTCCCGTAGATTTCCGTAGGGGCCTGTAGAGTTATGTAAGTGCCCGCAGGGGTTGGTAGGAGCTTGTAGGGTGCCATATGTTTCCGGAGGGTTGTGTAGGGTTCCGTAGGGGCCTGTGGTGTTCCCTAGGGGCCTGTAGAGTCTCGTACAGTTTCGGTAGGGTCCTGTAGGTTTCCATAAGCGCCCGCAGAGGTCTGAAGGGGCCCGTACTGTTCCGTAAGGATCCATAGGGTTCCGTAGAGCTTCGTAGGTTCCCTAGAGGCCTGTGGAGTACCGCAGGAGCCAGTAGTGTTCCGTAGGGTCCTCTAGGGTTGAGTAAGTGCCCGCAGGAGTCTGTAGGAATCCGTGGGATTCTGTAAGGTTCTGGAGGGTTCTGGGGGGTTCCGTAGGGGCCCGTAGAGTTCCGTAGTGGCTGGTAAAGTTCCCTAGGGCCCTGTACCGTTCTGTAACTGCCTGCAAGGGTCTTTAGGCTTCCGTAGGGGCTGGTAGGGTTCCATAAAGTTCCGTGGGTTCCTGCAAAGTTCTGCAAGTGCCCGCAAGGGCCTGTAGGGGCCCACAGTGTTTCTGCCAGGTTCCGTAGAGTTCCGTAGGGGCCATATTTTTCTGTAGTGGCTGGTAGTATTCTGTAGGGGTCTGCAGGTTTCCGTAGGCGCCTACAGTGTTCTGTAGGAGCCCATAGGGTTTTAGTGAGGTTCCGTTGTGTTGCTAAGGGTCTTGTAGAGTGCTGTCGGGTCCTGGAGTATTCTGTAGGGTTCCAGAGGGGCTCGTAGGGTTCCGTCGAAATCTATAGGGTTCCCTAGGGGCCCATAGAGTCCCGTAGATTTCCGTAGGGACCTGTAGGGTTGTGTAAGTGCTCGCAGGGGTTGGTAGGAGCTTGGAGGGTTCCATAAGTTTCCAGAGGGTTGTGTAGGGTTCCGTAGGGGCCTGTGGTGTTCCCTAGGGGCCTGTAGAGTCTCGTACGGTTCCGTAGGGGCCTGTGGTGTTCCCTAGGGGCCTGTAGAGTCTCGTACAGTTCCGTAGGGTCCTGTAGGTTTCCATAAGTGCCCGCAGAGGTCTGAAGGGGCCCGTACTGTTCCGTAAGGATCCATAGGGCTCCGTAGAGCTTTGTAGGTTCCCTAGAGGCCTCTGGAGTACCGCAGGAGCCAGTAGTGTTCCGTAGGGTCCTCTAGGGTTGAGTAAGTGCCCGCAGGAGTCTGTAGGAATCCTTGGGATTCTGTAAGGTTCTGGAGGGTTCTGCAGGGTTCCGTAGGGGCCCCTAGAGTTCCGTAGTGGCTGGTAAAGTTCCCTAGGGCCCTGTACCGTTCCGTAACTGCCTGCAAGGGTCTTTAGGCTTCCGTAGGGGCTGGTAGGGTTCCATAAAGTTCCGTGGGTTCCTGCAGAGTTCTGCAAGTGCCCGCAAGGGCCTGTAGGGGCGCACAGTGTTTCTGCCAGGTTCCGTAGAGTTCCGTAGGGGCCATATTTTTCTGTAGTGGCTGGTAGTATTCTGTAGGGGTCTGTAGGTTTCCGTAGGCACCTGCAGTGTTCTGTAGGAGCCCATAGGGTTTTAGTGAGGTTCCGTTGTGTTGCTAAGGGTCTTGTAGAGTGCTGTCGGGTCCTGGAGTATTCTGTAGGGTTCCAGAGGGGCTCGTAGGGTTCCGTCGAAATCTGAAGGGTTCCCTAGGGGCCCGTAGAGTCCCGTAGATTTCCGTAGGGGCCTGTAGGGTTATGTAAGTGCCCGCAGGGGTTGGTAGGAGCTTGTAGGGTGCCATATGTTTCCGGAGGGTTGTGTAGGGTTCCGTAGGGGCCTGTGGTGTTCCCTAGGGGCCTGTAGAGTCTCGTACAGTTTCGGTAGGGTCCTGTAGGTTTCCATAAGGGCCCGCAGAGGTCTGAAGGGGCCTGTACTGTGCCGTAAGGATCCATAGGGTTCCGTAGAGCTTCGTAGGTTCCCTAGAGGCCTGTGGAGTACCGCAGGAGCCAGTAGTGTTCCGTAGGGTCCTCTAGGGTTGAGTAAGTGCCCGCAGGAGTCTGTAGGAATCCGTGGGATTCTGTAAGGTTCTGCAGGGTTCCGTAGGGGCCCGTAGAGTTCCGTAGTGGCTGGTAAAGTTCCCTAGGGCCCTGTACCGTTCCGTAACTGCCTGCAAGGGTCTTTAGGCTTCCGTAGGGGCTGGTAGGGTTCCATAAAGTTCCGTGGGTTCCTGCAGAGTTCTGCAAGTGCCCGCAAGGGCCTGTAGGGGCGCACAGTGTTTCTGCCAGGTTCCGTAGAGTTCCGTAGGGGCCATATTTTTCTGTAGTGGCTGGTAGTATTCTGTAGGGGTCTGTAGGTTTCCGTAGGCGACTACAGTGTTCTGTAGGAGCCCATAGGGTTTTAGTGAGGGTCCGTTGTGTTGCTAAGGGTCTTGTAGAGTGCTGTCGGGTCCTGGAGTATTCTGTAGGGTTCCAGAGGGCCTCATAGGGTTCCATCGAAATCTGAAGGGTTCCCTAGGGGCCCATAGAGTCCCGTAGATTTCCGTAGGGACCTGTAGGGTTGTGTAAGTGCTCGCAGGGGTTGGTAGGAGCTTGTAGGGTTCCATAAGTTTCCAGAGGGTTGTGTAGGGTTCCGTAGGGGCCTGTGGTGTTCCCTAGGGGCCTGTAGAGTCTCGTACGGTTCCGTAGGGGCCTGTGGTGTTCTTTAGGGGCCTGTAGAGTCTCGTACAGTTCCGTAGGGTCCTGTAGGTTTCCATAAGGGCCCGCAGAGGTCTGAAGGGGCCCGTACTGTTCCGTAAGGATCCATAGGGCTCCGTAGAGCTTTGTAGGTTCCCTAGAGGCCTGTGGAGTACCGCAGGAGCCAGTAGTGTTCCGTAGGGTCCTCTAGGGTTGAGTAAGTGCCCGCAGGAGTCTGTAGGAATCCGTGGGATTCTGTAAGGTTCTGGAGGGTTCTGCAGGGTTCCGTAGGGGCCCGTAGAGTTCCGTAGTGGCTGGTAAAGTTCCCTAGGGCCCTGTACCGTTCCGTAACTGCCTGCAAGGGTCTTTAGGCTTCCGTAGGGGCTGGTAGGGTTCCATAAAGTTCCGTGGGTTCCTGCAGAGTTCTGCAAGTGCCCGCAAGGGCCTGTAGGGGCGCACAGTGTTTCTGCCAGGTTCCGTAGAGTTCCGTAGGGGCCATAGGTTTCCGTAGTGGCTGGTAGTATTCCGTAGGGGTCTGTAGGGTTCCGTAGGCACCTGCAGTGTTCTGTAGGAGCCCATAGGGTTTTAGTGAGGTTCCGTTGTGTCGCTAAGGGTCTTGTAGAGTTCTGTCGGGTCCTGGAGTATTCTGTAGGGTTCCAGAGGGGCTGGTAGGGTTCCGTCAAAATCCGTAGGGTTCCCTTGGGGCCCATAGAGTCCCGTAGATTTCCGTAGGGACCTGTAGGGTTGTGTAAGTGCCCGCAGGGGTTGGTAGGAGCTTGTAGGGTGCCATAAGTTTCCAGAGGGTTGTGTAGGGTTCCGTAGGGGCCTGTGGTGTTCCCTAGGGGCCTGTAGAGTCTCGTACGGTTCCGTAGGGGCCTGTGGTGTTTCCTAGGGCCCTGTAGAGTCTCGTAGAGTTCCGTAGGGTCCTGTAGGTTTCCATAAGCGCCCGCAGAGGTCTCAAGGGGCCCGTACTGTTCCGTAAGGATCCACAGGGCTCAGTAGAGCTTCGTAGGTTCCCTAGAGGCCTGTAGAGTACCGCAGGAGCCAGTAGTGTTCTGTAGGGGCCCGTAGGGTTCCTTCCATATGGGCTGGCAGTGTTCCGTAGGGGCCTGTAAGTTTGTGTAAGTGCCCGCAGGAGTCTGTAGGAATTCGTGGGATTCTGTAAGGTTCCGGAGGGTTCTGTAGGGGCCCGTAGAGTTCCGTAGTGGCTGGTAAAGTTCCGTAGGGCCCTGTGGGGTTCTGTATAGACCTGTAGCGTTCCGTAGGGGCCTGCAGGGTTCTGTAAGTGCCCGCAGGTGTATGTAGGGTTCTGTAGGATTCCGTAGGCGCCTGCAGTGTTCTGTAGGAGCCCATAGGGTTTTCGTGAGGTTCCGTTGTGTTGCTAAGGGTCTTGTAGAGTGCTGTCGGGTCCTGGAGTATTCTGTAGGGTTCCAGAGGGGCTCGTAAGGTTCCGTCGAAATCCGTAGGCTTCCCTAGGGGCCCGTGGAGTCCCGTAGATTTCCGTAGGGACCTGTAGGGTTCTGTAAGTGGCCGCAGGGGTTGGTAGGCTCTTGTAGGGTGCCATAAGTTTCCAGAGGGTTGTGTAGGGTTCCGTAGGGGCCTGTGGAGTTTCCTAGGAGCCTGTAGAGTCTCGTAGAGTTCCGTAGGGTCCTGTAGGTTTCCATAAGCGCCCGCAGAGGTCTGAAGGGGCCCGTACTGTTCCATAAGGATCCATAGGGCTCCGTAGAGCTTCGTAGGTTCCCTAGAGGCCTGTAGAGTACCACAGGAGCCAGTAGTGTTCTCTAGGGGCCCGTAGGGTTCCTTCCATAGGAGCTGGCAGTGTTCCGTAGGGTCCGCTAGGGTTGAGTAAGTGCCCGCAGGAGTCTGTAGGAGTCTGTGGGATTCTGTAAGGTTCCGGAGGGTTCTGCAGGGTTCCGTAGGGGCCCCTAGAGTTCCATAGTGGCTGGTAAAGTTCCGTAGGGCCCTGTACCGTTCCGTAACTGCCTGCAAGGGTCTTTAGGCTTCCGTAGGGGCTGGTAGGGTTCCATAAAGTTCCGTGGGTTCCTGCAGAGTTCTGCAAGTGCCCGCAAGGGCCTGTAGGGGCGCACAGTGTTTCTGCCAGGTTCCGTAGAGTTCCGTAGGGGCCATATTTTTCTGTAGTGGCTGGTAGTATTCTGTAGGGGTCTGTAGGTTTCCGTAGGCACCTGCAGTGTTCTGTAGGAGCCCATAGGGTTTTAGTGAGGTTCCGTTGTGTTGCTAAGGGTCTTGTAGAGTGCTGTCGGGTCCTGGAGTATTCTGTAGGGTTCCAGAGGGGCTCGTAGGGTTCCGTCGAAATCTATAGGGTTCCCTAGGGGCCCATAGAGTCCCGTAGATTTCCGTAGGGACCTGTAGGGCTGTGTAAGTGCTCGCAGGGGTTGGTAGGAGCTTGTAGGGTTCCATAAGTTTCCAGAGGGTTGTGTAGGGTTCCGTAGGGGCCTGTGGTGTTCCCTAGGGGCCTGTAGAGTCTCGTACGGTTCCGTAGGGGCCTGTGGTGTTCCCTAGGGGCCTGTAGAGTCTCGTACAGTTCCGTAGGGTCCTGTAGGTTTCCATAAGTGCCCGCAGAGGTCTGAAGGGGCCCGTACTGTTCCGTAAGGATCCATAGGGCTCCGTAGAGCTTTGTAGGTTCCCTAGAGGCCTCTGGAGTACCGCAGGAGCCAGTAGTGTTCCGTAGGGTCCTCTAGGGTTGAGTAAGTGCCCGCAGGAGTCTGTAGGAATCCGTGGGATTCTGTAAGGTTCTGGAGGGTTCTGCAGGGTTCCGTAGGGGCCCGTAGAGTTCCGTAGTGGCTGGTAAAGTTCCCTAGGGCCCTGTACCGTTCCGTAACTGCCTGCAAGGGTCTTTAGGCTTCCGTAGGGGCTGGTAGGGTTCCATAAAGTTCCGTGGGTTCCTGCAGAGTTCTGCAAGTGCCCGCAAGGGCCTGTAGGGGCGCACAGTGTTTCTGCCAGGTTCCGTAGAGTTCCGTAGGGGCCATATTTTTCTGTAGTGGCTGGTAGTATTCTGTAGGGGTCTGTAGGTTTCCGTAGGCACCTGCAGTGTTCTGTAGGAGCCCATAGGGTTTTAGTGAGGTTCCGTTGTGTTGCTAAGGGTCTTGTAGAGTGCTGTCGGGTCCTGGAGTATTCTGTAGGGTTCCAGAGGGGCTCGTAGGGTTCCGTCGAAATCTGAAGGGTTCCCTAGGGGCCCGTAGAGTCCCGTAGATTTCCGTAGGGGCCTGTAGGGTTATGTAAGTGCCCGCAGGGGTTGGTAGGAGCTTGTAGGGTGCCATATGTTTCCGGAGGGTTGTGTAGGGTTCCGTAGGGGCCTGTGGTGTTCCCTAGGGGCCTGTAGAGTCTCGTACAGTTTCGGTAGGGTCCTGTAGGTTTCCATAAGGGCCCGCAGAGGTCTGAAGGGGCCTGTACTGTGCCGTAAGGATCCATAGGGTTCCGTAGAGCTTCGTAGGTTCCCTAGAGGCCTGTGGAGTACCGCAGGAGCCAGTAGTGTTCCGTAGGGTCCTCTAGGGTTGAGTAAGTGCCCGCAGGAGTCTGTAGGAATCCGTGGGATTCTGTAAGGTTCTGCAGGGTTCCGTAGGGGCCCGTAGAGTTCCGTAGTGGCTGGTAAAGTTCCCTAGGGCCCTGTACCGTTCCGTAACTGCCTGCAAGGGTCTTTAGGCTTCCGTAGGGGCTGGTAGGGTTCCATAAAGTTCCGTGGGTTCCTGCAGAGTTCTGCAAGTGCCCGCAAGGGCCTGTAGGGGCGCACAGTGTTTCTGCCAGGTTCCGTAGAGTTCCGTAGGGGCCATATTTTTCTGTAGTGGCTGGTAGTATTCTGTAGGGGTCTGTAGGTTTCCGTAGGCGACTACAGTGTTCTGTAGGAGCCCATAGGGTTTTAGTGAGGGTCCGTTGTGTTGCTAAGGGTCTTGTAGACTGCTGTCGGGTCCTGGAGTATTCTGTAGGGTTCCAGAGGGCCTCATAGGGTTCCATCGAAATCTGAAGGGTTCCCTAGGGGCCCATAGAGTCCCGTAGATTTCCGTAGGGACCTGTAGGGTTGTGTAAGTGCTCGCAGGGGTTGGTAGGAGCTTGTAGGGTTCCATAAGTTTCCAGAGGGTTGTGTAGGGTTCCGTAGGGGCCTGTGGTGTTCCCTAGGGGCCTGTAGAGTCTCGTACGGTTCCGTAGGGGCCTGTGGTGTTCTTTAGGGGCCTGTAGAGTCTCGTACAGTTCCGTAGGGTCCTGTAGGTTTCCATAAGCGCCCGCAGAGGTCTGAAGGGGCCCGTACTGTTCCGTAAGGATCCATAGGGCTCCGTAGAGCTTTGTAGGTTCCCTAGAGGCCTGTGGAGTACCGCAGGAGCCAGTAGTGTTCCGTAGGGTCCTCTAGGGTTGAGTAAGTGCCCGCAGGAGTCTGTAGGAATCCGTGGGATTCTGTAAGGTTCTGGAGGGTTCTGCAGGGTTCCGTAGGGGCCCGTAGAGTTCCGTAGTGGCTGGTAAAGTTCCCTAGGGCCCTGTACCGTTCCGTAACTGCCTGCAAGGGTCTTTAGGCTTCCGTAGGGGCTGGTAGGGTTCCATAAAGTTCCGTGGGTTCCTGCAGAGTTCTGCAAGTGCCCGCAAGGGCCTGTAGGGGCGCACAGTGTTTCTGCCAGGTTCCGTAGAGTTCCGTAGGGGCCATATTTTTCTGTAGTGGCTGGTAGTATTCTGTAGGGGTCTGTAGGTTTCCGTAGGCACCTGCAGTGTTCTGTAGGAGCCCATAGGGTTTTAGTGAGGTTCCGTTGTGTTGCTAAGGGTCTTGTAGAGTGCTGTCGGGTCCTGGAGTATTCTGTAGGGTTCCAGAGGGGCTCGTAGGGTTCCGTCGAAATCTGTAGGGTTCCCTAGGGGCCCATAGAGTCCCGTAGATTTCCGTAGGGGCCTGTAGGGTTATGTAAGTGCCCGCAGGGGTTGGTAGGAGCTTGTAGGGTGCCTTATGTTTCCGGAGGGTTGTGTAGGGTTCCGTAGGGGCCTGTGGTGTTCCCTAGGGGCCTGTAGAGTCTCGTAGACTTCTGTAGGGTCCTGTAGGTTTCCATAAGCGCCCGCAGAGGTCTGAAGGGGCCCGTACTGTTCCGTAAGGATCCACAGGGCTCAGTAGAGCTTCGTAGGTTCCCTAGAGGCCTGTAGAGTACCGCAGGAGCCAGTAGTGTTCTGTAGGGGCCCGTAGGTTTCCTTCCATATGGGCTGGCAGTGTTCCGTAGGGTCCGCTAGGGTTGAGTAAGTGCCCGCAGGAGTCTGTAGGAGTCTGTGGGATTCTGTAAGGTTCCGGAGGGTTCTGCAGGGTTCCGTAGGGGCCCCTAGAGTTCCATAGTGGCTGGTAAAGTTCCATAGGGTCCTGTACCGTTCCGTAACTGCCTGCAAGGGTCTTTAGGCTTCCGTAGGGGCTGGGAGGGTTCCATAAAGTTCCGTGGGTTCCTGCAGAGTTCTGCAACTGCCCGCAAGGGCCTGTAGGGGCGCACAGTGTTTCTGTCAGGTTCCGTAGAGTTCCGTAGGGGCCATAGGTTTCTGTAGTGGCTGGTAGTATTCTGTAGGGGTCTGTAGGTTTCCGTAGGCGCCTGCAGTGTTCTGTAGGAGCCCATAGGGTTTTCGTGAGGTTCCGTTGTGTTGCTAAGGGTCTTGTAGAGTGCTGTCGGGTCCTGGAGTATTCTGTAGGGTTCCAGAGGGGCTCGTAAGGTTCCGTCGAAATCCGTAGGCTTCCCTAGGGGCCCGTGGAGTCCCGTAGATTTCCGTAGGGACCTGTAGGGTTCTGTAAGTGGCCGCAGGGGTTGGTAGGCTCTTGTAGGGTGCCATAAGTTTCCAGAGGGTTGTGTAGGGTTCCGTAGGGGCCTGTGGAGTTTCCTAGGAGCCTGTAGAGTCTCGTAGAGTTCCGTAGGGTCCTGTAGGTTTCCATAAGCGCCCGCAGAGGTCTGAAGGGGCCCGTACTGTTCCATAAGGATCCATAGGGCTCCGTAGAGCTTCGTAGGTTCCCTAGAGGCCTGTAGAGTACCACAGGAGCCAGTAGTGTTCTCTAGGGGCCCGTAGGGTTCCTTCCATAGGAGCTGGCAGTGTTCCGTAGGGTCCGCTAGGGTTGAGTAAGTGCCCGCAGGAGTCTGTAGGAGTCTGTGGGATTCTGTAAGGTTCCGGAGGGTTCTGCAGGGTTCCGTAGGGGCCCCTAGAGTTCCATAGTGGCTGGTAAAGTTCCGTAGGGCCCTGTACCGTTCCGTAACTGCCTGCAAGGGTCTTTAGGCTTCCGTAGGGGCTGGTAGGGTTCCATAAAGTTCCGTGGGTTCCTGCAGAGTTCTGCAAGTGCCCGCAAGGGCCTGTAGGGGCGCACAGTGTTTCTGCCAGGTTCCGTAGAGTTCCGTAGGGGCCATATTTTTCTGTAGTGGCTGGTAGTATTCTGTAGGGGTCTGTAGGTTTCCGTAGGCACCTGCAGTGTTCTGTAGGAGCCCATAGGGTTTTAGTGAGGTTCCGTTGTGTTGCTAAGGGTCTTGTAGAGTGCTGTCGGGTCCTGGAGTATTCTGTAGGGTTCCAGAGGGGCTCGTAGGGTTCCGTCGAAATCTGAAGGGTTCCCTAGGGGCCCGTAGAGTCCCGTAGATTTCCGTAGGGGCCTGTAGGGTTATGTAAGTGCCCGCAGGGGTTGGTAGGAGCTTGTAGGGTGCCATATGTTTCCGGAGGGTTGTGTAGGGTTCCGTAGGGGCCTGTGGTGTTCCCTAGGGGCCTGTAGAGTCTCGTACAGTTTCGGTAGGGTCCTGTAGGTTTCCATAAGCGCCCGCAGAGGTCTGAAGGGGCCCGTACTGTGCCGTAAGGATCCATAGGGTTCCGTAGAGCTTCGTAGGTTCCCTAGAGGCCTGTGGAGTACCGCAGGAGCCAGTAGTGTTCCGTAGGGTCCTCTAGGGTTGAGTAAGTGCCCGCAGGAGTCTGTAGGAATCCGTGGGATTCTGTAAGGTTCTGGAGGGTTCTGCAGGGTTCCGTAGGGGCCCGTAGAGTTCCTTAGATTTCCGTAGGGACCTGTAGGGTTGTGTAAGTGCTCGCAGGGGTTGGTAGGAGCTTGTAGGGTTCCATAAGTTTCCAGAGAGTTGTGTAGGGTTCCGTAGGGGCCTGTGGTGTTCCCTAGGGGCCTGTAGAGTCTCGTACGGTTCCGTAGGGGCCTGTGGTGTTCTCTAGGGGCCTGTAGAGTCTCTTACAGTTCCGTAGGGTCCTGTAGGTTTCCATAAGGGCCCGCAGAGGTCTGAAGGGGCCCGTACTGTTCCGTAAGGATCCATAGGGCTCCGTAGATCTTCGTAGGTTCCCTAGAGGCCTGTGGAGTACCGCAGGAGCCAGTAGAGTTCTGTAGGGGCCCGTAGGGTTCCTTCCATAGGAGCTGGCAGTGTTCCGTAGGGGCCTGTAGGGTTGTTTAAGTGCCCGCAGAAGTCTCTAGGAGTCTGTGGGATTCTGTAAGGTTCCGGAGGGTTCTGCAGGGTTCCGTAGGGACCCGTAGAGTTCCATAGTGGCTGGTAAAGTTCCATAGGGTCCTGTACTGTTCCGTAACTGCCTGCAAGGGTCTTTAGGCTTCCGTAGGGGCTGGTAGGGTTCCATAAAGTTCCGTGGGTTCCTGCAGAGTTCTGCAACTGCCCGCAAGGGCCTGTAGGGGCGCACAGTGTTTCTGTCAGGTTCCGTAGAGTTCCGTAGGGGCCATAGGTTTCCGTAGTGGCTGGTAGTATTCCGTAGGGGTCTGTAGGGTTCCGTAGGCACCTGCAGTGTTCTGTAGGAGCCCATAGGGTTTTAGTGAGGTTCCGTTGTGTCGCTAAGGGTCTTGTAGAGTTCTGTCGGGTCCTGGAGTATTCTGTAGGGTTCCAGAGGGGCTGGTAGGGTTCCGTCAAAATCCGTAGGGTTCCCTTGGGGCCCATAGAGTCCCGTAGATTTCCGTAGGGGCCTGTAGGGTTATGTAAGTGCCCGCAGGGGTTGGTAGGAGCTTGTAGGGTGCCATAAGTTTCCAGAGGGTTGTGTAGGGTTCCGTAGGGGCCTGTGGTGTTCCCTAGGGGCCTGTAGAGTCTCGTACAGTTCCGTAGGGTCCTGTAGGTTTCCATAAGCGCCCGCAGAGGTCTGAAGGGGCCCGTACTGTTCCGTAAGGATCCACAGGGCTCCGTAGAGCTTCGTAGGTTCCCTAGAGGCCTGTAGAGTACCGCAGGAGCCAATAGTGTTCTGTAGGGGCCCGTAAGGTTCCTTCCGTAGGGGCTGGCAGTGTTCCGTAGGGGCCTGTAGGTTTGTGTAAGTGCCCGCAGGAGTCTGTAGGAATTCGTGGGATTCTGTAAGGTTCCGGAGGGTTCTGCAGGGTTCTGTAGGGGCCCGTAGAGTTCCGTAGTGGCTGGTAAAGTTCCGTAGGGCCCTGTGGGGTTCTGTATGGACCTGTAGCGTTCCGTAGGGGCCTGCAGGGTTCTGTAAGTGCCCGCAGGTGTCTGTAGGGTTCTGTAGGATTCCATAGGCGCCTGCAGTGTTCTGTAGGAGCCCATAGGGTTTTCGTGAGGTTCCGTTGTGTCTAAGGGTCTTGTAGAGTGCTGTCGGGTCCTGGAGTATTCTGTAGGGTTCCAGAGGGGCTCGTAAGGTTCCGTCGAAATCCGTAGGCTTCCCTAGGGGCCCGTGGAGTCCCGTAGATTTCCGTAGGGACCTGTAGGGTTCTGTAAGTGGCCGCAGGGGTTGGTAGGATCTTGTAGGGTGCCATAAGTTTCCAGAGGGTTATGTAGGGTTCCGTAGGGGCCTGTGGTGTTTCCTAGGGGCCTGTAGAGTCTCGTAGACTTCTGTAGGGTCCTGTAGGTTTCCATAAGCGCCCGCAGAGGTCTGAAGGGGCCCGTACTGTTCCGTAAGGATCCATAGGGCTCAGTAGAGCTTCGTAGGTTCCCTAGAGGCCTGTAGGGTACCGCAGGAGCCAGTAGTGTTCTGTAGGGGCCCGTAGGTTTCTTTCCATATGGGCTGGCAGTGTTCCGTAGGGTCCGCTAGGGTTGAGTAAGTGCCCGCAGGAGTCTGTAGGAGTCTGTGGGATTCTGTAAGGTTCCGGAGGGTTCTGCAGGGTTCCGTAGGGGCCCCTAGAGTTCCATAGTGGCTGGTAAAGTTCCATAGGGTCCTGTACCGTTCCGTAACTGCCTGCAAGGGTCTTTAGGCTTCCGTAGGGGCTGGTAGGGTTCCATAAAGTTCCGTGGGTTCCTGCAGAGTTCTGCAACTGCCCGCAAGGGCCTGTAGGGGCGCACAGTGTTTCTGTCAGGTTCCGTAGAGTTCCGTAGGGGCCATAGGTTTCCGTAGTGGCTGGTAGTATTCCGTAGGGGTCTGTAGGGTTCCGTAGGCACCTGCAGTGTTCTGTAGGAGCCCATAGGGTTTTAGTGAGGTTCCGTTGTGTCGCTAAGGGTCTTGTAGAGTTCTGTCGGGTCCTGGAGTATTCTGTAGGGTTCCAGAGGGGCTGGTAGGGTTCCGTCAAAATCCGTAGGGTTCCCTTGGGGCCCATAGAGTCCCGTAGATTTCCGTAGGGACCTGTAGGGTTGTGTAAGTGCCCGCAGGGGTTGGTAGGAGCTTGTAGGGTGCCATAAGTTTCCAGAGGGTTGTGTAGGGTTCCGTAGGGGCCTGTGGTGTTCCCTAGGGGCCTGTAGAGTCTCGTACGGTTCCGTAGGGGCCTGTGGTGTTTCCTAGGGGCCTGTAGAGTCTCGTAGAGTTCCGTAGGGTCCTGTAGGTTTCCATAAGCGCCCGCAGAGGTCTGAAGGGGCCCGTACTGTTCCGTAAGGATCCACAGGGCTCAGTAGAGCTTCGTAGGTTCCCTAGAGGCCTGTAGAGTACCGCAGGAGCCAGTAGTGTTCTGTAGGGGCCCGTAGGGTTCCTTCCATATGGGCTGGCAGTGTTCCGTAGGGGCCTGTAAGTTTGTGTAAGTGCCCGCAGGAGTCTGTAGGAATTCGTGGGATTCTGTAAGGTTCCGGAGGGTTCTGTAGGGGCCCGTAGAGTTCCGTAGTGGCTGGTAAAGTTCCGTAGGGCCCTGTGGGGTTCTGTATAGACCTGTAGCGTTCCGTAGGGGCCTGCAGGGTTCTGTAAGTGCCCGCAGGTGTCTGTAGGGTTCTGTAGGATTCCGTAGGCGCCTGCAGTGTTCTGTAGGAGCCCATAGGGTTTTCGTGAGGTTCCGTTGTGTTGCTAAGGGTCTTGTAGAGTGCTGTCGGGTCCTGGAGTATTCTGTAGGGTTCCAGAGGGGCTCGTAAGGTTCCGTCGAAATCCGTAGGCTTCCCTAGGGGCCCGTGGAGTCCCGTAGATTTCCGTAGGGACCTGTAGGGTTCTGTAAGTGGCCGCAGGGGTTGGTAGGAGCTTGTAGGGTGCCATAAGTTTCCAGAGGGTTGTGTAGGGTTCCGTAGGGGCCTGTGGTGTTTCCTAGGAGCCTGTAGAGTCTCGTAGATTTCCGTAGGGTCCTGTAGGTTTCCATAAGCGCCCGCAGAGGTCTGAAGGGGCCCGTACTGTTCCGTAAGGATCCATAGGGCTCCGTAGAGCTTCGTAGGTTCCCTAGAGGCCTGTAGAGTACCGCAGGAGCCAGTAGTGTTCTCTAGGGGCCCGTAGGGTTCCTTCCATAGGAGCTGGCAGTGTTCCGTAGGGTCCGCTAGGGTTGAGTAAGTGCCCGCAGGAGTCTGTAGGAGTCTGTGGGATTCTGTAAGGTTCCGGAGGGTTCTGCAGGGTTCCGTAGGGGCCCCTAGAGTTCCATAGTGGCTGGTAAAGTTCCGTAGGGCCCTGTACCGTTCCGTAACTGCCTGCAAGGGTCTTTAGGCTTCCGTAGGGGCTGGTAGGGTTCCATAAAGTTCCGTGGGTTCCTGCAGAGTTCTGCAACTGCCCGCAAGGGCCTGTAGGGGCGCACAGTGTTTCTGTCAGGTTCCGTAGAGTTCCGTAGGGGCCATAGGTTTCCGTAGTGGCTGGTAGTATTCCGTAGGGGTCTGTAGGGTTCCGTAGGCACCTGCAGTGTTCTGTAGGAGCCCATAGGGTTTTCGTGAGGTTCCGTTGTGTCGCTAAGGGTCTTGTAGAGTTCTGTCGGGTCCTGGAGTATTCTGTAGGGTTCCAGAGGGGCTGGTAGGGTTCCGTCAAAATCCGTAGGGTTCCCTTGGGGCCCATAGAGTCCCGTAGATTTCCGTAGGGGCCTGTAGGGTTATGTAAGTGCCCGCAGGGGTTGGTAGGAGCTTGTAGGGTGCCATAAGTTTCCAGAGGGTTGTGTAGGGTTCCGTAGGGGCCTGTGGTGTTCCCTAGGGGCCTGTAGAGTCTCGTACGGTTCCGTAGGGGCCTGTGGTGTTTCCTAGGGGCCTGTAGAGTCTCGTAGACTTCTGTAGGGTCCTGTAGGTTTCCATAAGCGCCCGCAGAGGTCTGAAGGGGCCCGTACTGTTCCGTAAGGATCCACAGGGCTCAGTAGAGCTTCGTAGGTTCCCTAGAGGCCTGTAGAGTACCGCAGGAGCCAGTAGTGTTCTGTAGGGGCCCGTAGGGTTCCTTCCATATGGGCTGGCAGTGTTCCGTAGGGGCCTGTAAGTTTGTGTAAGTGCCCGCAGGAGTCTGTAGGAATTCGTGGGATTCTGTAAGGTTCCGGAGGGTTCTGTAGGGGCCCGTAGAGTTCCGTAGTGGCTGGTAAAGTTCCGTAGGGCCCTGTGGGGTTCTGTATGGACCTGTAGCGTTCCGTAGGGGCCTGCAGGGTTCTGTAAGTGCCCGCAGGTGTCTGTAGGGTTCTGTAGGATTCCGTAGGCGCCTGCAGTGTTCTGTAGGAGCCCATAGGGTTTTAGTGAGGTTCCGTTGTGTTGCTAAGGGTCTTGTAGAGTGCTGTCGGGTCCTGGAGTATTCTGTAGGGTTCCAGAGGGGCTCGTAAGGTTCCGTCGAAATCCGTAGGCTTCCCTAGGCGCCCGTGGAGTCCCGTAGATTTCCGTAGGGACCTGTAGGGTTCTGTAAGTGGCCGCAGGGGTTGGTAGGCTCTTGTAGGGTGCCATAAGTTTCCAGAGGGTTGTGTAGGGTTCCGTAGGGGCCTGTGGTGTTCCCTAGGGGCCTGTAGAGTCTCGTACGGTTCCGTAAGGGGCCTGTGGTGTTCCCTAGGGGCCTGTAGAGTCTCGTAGACTTCTGTAGGGTCCTGTAGGTTTCCATAAGCGCCCGCAGAGGTCTGAAGGGGCCCGTACTGTTCCGTAAGGATCCACAGGGCTCAGTAGAGCTTCGTAGGTTCCCTAGAGGCCTGTAGAGTACCGCAGGAGCCAGTAGTGTTCTCTAGGGGCCCGTAGGGTTCCTTCCATATGGGCTGGCAGTGTTCCGTAGGGGCCTGTAGGTTTGTGTAAGTGCCCGCAGGAGTCTGTAGGAGTCTGTGGGATTCTGTAAGGTTCCGGAGGGTTCTGCAGGGTTCCGTAGGGGCCCGTAGAGTTCCATAGTGGCTGGTAAAGTTCCATAGGGTCCTGTACCGTTCCGTAACTGCCTGCAAGGGTCTTTAGGCTTCCGTAGGGGCTGGTAGGGTTCCATAAAGTTCCGTGGGTTCCTGCAGAGTTCTGCAACTGCCCGCAAGGGCCTGTAGGGGCGCACAGTGTTTCTGTCAGGTTCCGTAGAGTTCCGTAGGGGCCATAGGTTTCCGTAGTGGCTGGTAGTATTCCGTAGGGGTCTGTAGGGTTCCGTAGGCACCTGCAGTGTTCTGTAGGAGCCCATAGGGTTTTCGTGAGGTTCCGTTGTGTCGCTAAGGGTCTTGTAGAGTTCTGTCGGGTCCTGGAGTATTCTGTAGGGTTCCAGAGGGGCTGGTAGGGTTCCGTCAAAATCCGTAGGGTTCCCTTGGGGCCCATAGAGTCCCGTAGATTGCCGTAGGGACCTGTAGGGTTGTGTAAGTGCCCGCAGGGGTTGGTAGGAGCTTGTAGGGTGCCATAAGTTTCCAGAGGGTTGTGTAGGGTTCCGTAGGGGCCTGTGGTGTTCCCTAGGGGCCTGTAGAGTCTCGTACGGTTCCGTAGGGGCCTGTGGTGTTCCCTAGGGGCCTGTAGAGTCTCGTACAGTTCCGTAGGGTCCTGTAGGTTTCCATAAGCGCCCGCAGAGGTCTGAAGGGGCCCGTACTGTTCCGTAAGGATCCACAGGGCTCAGTAGAGCTTCGTAGGTTCCCTAGAGGCCTGTAGAGTACCGCAGGAGCCAGTAGTGTTCTGTAGGGGCCCGTAAGGTTCCTTCCGTAGGGGCTGGCAGTGTTCCGTAGGGGCCTGTAGGTTTGTGTAAGTGCCCGCAGGAGTCTGTAGGAATTCGTGGGATTCTGTAAGGTTCCGGAGGGTTCTGCAGGGTTCTGTAGGGGCCCGTAGAGTTCCGTAGTGGCTGGTAAAGTTCCGTAGGGCCCTGTGGGGTTCTGTATGGACCTGTAGCGTTCCGTAGGGGCCTGCAGGGTTCTGTAAGTGCCCGCAGGTGTCTGTAGGGTTCTGTAGGATTCCGTAGGTGCCTGCAGTGTTCTGTAGGAGCCCATAGGGTTTTCGTGAGGTTCCGTTGTGTTGCTAAGGGTCTTGTAGAGTGCTGTCGGGTCCTGGAGTATTCTGTAGGGTTCCAGAGGGGCTCGTAAGGTTCCGTCGAAATCCGTAGGCTTACCTAGGGGTCCGTGGAGTCCCGTAGATTGCCGTAGGGACCTGTAGGGTTGTGTAAGTGCCCGCAGGGGTTGGTAGGATCTTGTAGGGTTCCATAAGTTTTCAGAGGGTTGTGTAGGGTTCCGTAGGGGCCTGTGGTGTTCCCTAGGGGCCTGTAGAGTCTCGTACGGTTCCGTAGGGGCCTGTGGTGTTCCCTAGGGGCCTGTAGAGTCTCGTACAGTTCCGTAGGGTCCTGTAGGTTTCCATAAGCGCCCGCAGAGGTCTGAAGGGGCCCGTACTGTTCCGTAAGGATCCACAGGGCTCAGTAGAGCTTCGTAGGTTCCCTAGAGGCCTGTAGAGTACCGCAGGAGCCAGTAGTGTTCTCTAGGGGCCCGTAGGTTTCCTTCCATAGGGGCTGGCAGTGTTCCGTAGGGTCCGCTAGGGTTGAGTAAGTGCCCGCAGGAGTCTGTAGGAGTCTGTGGGATTCTGTAAGGTTCCGGAGGGTTCTGCAGGGTTCCGTAGGGGCCCCTAGAGTTCCATAGTGGCTGGTAAAGTTCCGTAGGGTCCTGTACCGTTCCGTAACTGCCTGCAAGGGTCTTTAGGCTTCCGTAGGGGCTGATAGGGTTCCATAAAGTTCCGTGGGTTCCTGCAGAGTTCTGCAAGTGCCCGCAAGGGCCTGTAGGGGCGCACAGTGTTTCTGTCAGGTTCCGTAGAGTTCCGTAGGGGCCATAGGTTTCCGTAGTGGCTGGTAGTATTCCGTAGGTGTCTGTAGGGTTCCGTTGGCACCTGCAGTGTTCTGTAGGAGCCCATAGGGTTTTAGTGAGGTTCCGTTGTGTTGCTAAGGGTCTTGTAGAGTGCTGTCGGGTCCTGGAGTATTCTGTAGGGTTCCAGAGGGGCTCGTAAGGTTCCGTCGAAATCCGTAGGCTTCCCTAGGGGCCCGTGGAGTCCCGTAGATTTCCGTAGGGACCTGTAGGGTTCTGTAAGTGCCCGCAGGGGTTGGTAGGAGCTTGTAGGGTTCCATAAGTTTTCAGAGGGTTGTGTAGGGTTCCGTAGGGGCCTGTGGTGTTTCCTAGGAGCCTGTAGAGTCTCGTACGGTTCCGTAGGGGCCTGTAGGTTTCCATAAGCGCCCGCAGAGGTCTGAAGGGGCCCGTACTGTTCCGTAAGGATCCACAGGGCTCCGTAGAGCTTCGTAGGTTCCCTAGAGGCCTGTAGAGTACCGCAGGAGCCAGTAGTGTTCTGTAGGGGCCCGTAGGGTTCCTTCCATAGGAGCTGGCAGTGTTCCGTAGGGTCCGCTAGGGTTGAGTAAGTGCCCGCAGGAGTCTGTAGGAGTCTGTGGGATTCTGTAAGGTTCCGGAGGGTTCTGCAGGGTTCCGTAGGGGCCCCTAGAGTTCCATAGTGGCTGGTAAAGTTCCATAGGGTCCTGTACCGTTCCGTAACTGCCTGCAAGGGTCTTTAGGCTTCCGTAGGGGCTGGTAGGGTTCCATAAAGTTCCGTGGGTTCCTGCAGAGTTCTGCAACTGCCCGCAAGGGCCTGTAGGGGCGCACAGTGTTTCTGTCAGGTTCCGTAGAGTTCCGTAGGGGCCATAGGTTTCCGTAGTGGCTGGTAGTATTCCGTAGGGGTCTGTAGGGTTCCGTAGGCACCTGCAGTGTTCTGTAGGAGCCCATAGGGTTTTCGTGAGGTTCCGTTGTGTCGCTAAGGGTCTTGTAGAGTTCTGTCGGGTCCTGGAGTATTCTGTAGGGTTCCAGAGGGGCTGGTAGGGTTCCGTCAAAATCTATAGGGTTCCCTTGGGGCCCATAGAGTCCCGTAGATTTCCGTAGGGACCTGTAGGGTTCTGTAAGTGCCCGCAGGGGTTGGTAGGAGCTTGTAGGGTTCCATAAGTTTTCAGAGGGTTGTGTAGGGTTCCGTAGGGGCCTGTGGTGTTTCCTAGGAGCCTGTAGAGTCTCGTACGGTTCCGTAGGGGCCTGTAGGTTTCCATAAGCGCCCGCAGAGGTCTGAAGGGGCCCGTACTGTTCCGTAAGGATCCACAGGGCTCAGTAGAGCTCCGTAGGTTCCCTAGAGGCCTGTAGAGTACCGCAGGAGCCAGTAGTGTTCTGTAGGGGCCCGTAAGGTTCCTTCCGTAGGGGCTAGCAGTGTTCCGTAGGGGCCTGTAGGTTTGTGTAAGTGCCCGCAGGAGTCTGTAGGAATTCGTGGGATTCTGTAAGGTTCCGGAGGGTTCTGCAGGGTTCTGTAGGGGCCCGTAGAGTTCCGTAGTGGCTGGTAAAGTTCCGTAGGGCCCTGTGGGGTTCTGTATGGACCTGTAGCGTTCCGTAGGGGCCTGCAGGGTTCTGTAAGTGCCCGCAGGTGTCTGTAGGGTTCTGTAGGATTCCGTAGGCACCTGCAGTGTTCTGTAGGAGCCCATAGGGTTTTCGTGAGGTTCCGTTGTGTTGCTAAGGGTCTTGTAGAGTGCTGTCGGGTCCTGGAGTATTCTGTAGGGTTCCAGAGGGGCTCGTAAGGTTCCGTCGAAATCCGTAGGCTTCCCTAGGGGCCCGTGGAGTCCCGTAGATTTCCGTAGGGACCTGTAGGGTTGTGTAAGTGCCCGCAGGGGTTGGTAGGAGCTTGTAGGGTTCCATAAGTTTCCAGAGGGTTGTGTAGGGTTCCGTAGGGGCCTGTGGTGTTCCCTAGGGGCCTGTAGAGTCTCGTACGGTTCCGTAGGGGCCTGTGGTGTTCCCTAGGGGCCTGTAGAGTCTCGTACAGTTCCGTAGGGTCCTGTAGGTTTCCATAAGCGCCCGCAGAGGTCTGAAGGGGCCCGTACTGTTCCGTAAGGATCCACAGGGCTCAGTAGAGCTCCGTAGGTTCCCTAGAGGCCTGTAGAGTACCGCAGGAGCCAGTAGTGTTCTGTAGGGGCCCGTAAGGTTCCTTCCGTAGGGGCTGGCAGTGTTCCGTAGGGGCCTGTAGGTTTGTGTAAGTGCCCGCAGGAGTCTGTAGGAATTCGTGGGATTCTGTAAGGTTCCGGAGGGTTCTGCAGGGTTCTGTAGGGGCCCGTAGAGTTCCGTAGTGGCTGGTAAAGTTCCGTAGGGCCCTGTGGGGTTCTGTATGGACCTGTAGCGTTCCGTAGGGGCCTGCAGGGTTCTGTAAGTGCCCGCAGGTGTCTGTAGGGTTCTGTAGGATTCCGTAGGCGCCTGCAGTGTTCTGTAGGAGCCCATAGGGTTTTAGTGAGGTTCCGTTGTGTTGCTAAGGGTCTTGTAGAGTGCTGTCGGGTCCTGGAGTATTCTGTAGGGTTCCAGAGGGGCTCGTAAGGTTCCGTCGAAATCCGTAGGCTTACCTAGGGGCCCGTAGAGTCCCGTAGATTTCCGTAGGGACCTGTAGGGTTCTGTAAGTGCCCGCAGGGGTTGGTAGGCTCTTGTAGGGTGCCATAAGTTTCCAGAGGGTTGTGTAGGGTTCCGTAGGGGCCTGTGGTGTTTCCTAGGAGCCTGTAGAGTCTCGTAGAGTTCCGTAGGGTCCTGTAGGTTTCCATAAGCGCCCGCAGAGGTCTGAAGGGGCCCGTACTGTTCCATAAGGATCCATAGGGCTCCGTAGAGCTTCGTAGGTTCCCTAGAGGCCTGTAGAGTACCACAGGAGCCAGTAGTGTTCTCTAGGGGCCCGTAGGGTTCCTTCCATAGGAGCTGGCAGTGTTCCGTAGGGTCCTCTAGGGTTGAGTAAGTGCCCGCAGGAGTCTGTAGGAGTCTGTGGGATTCTGTAAGGTTCTGGAGGGTTCTGCAGGGTTCCGTAGGGGCCCCTAGAGTTCCATAGTGGCTGGTAAAGTTCCGTAGGGCCCTGTACCGTTCCGTAACTGCCTGCAAGGGTCTTTAGGCTTCCGTAGGGGCTGGTAGAGTTCCATAAAGTTCCGTGGGTTCCTGCAGCGTTCTGCAAGTGCCCGCAAGGGCCTGTAGGGGCGCACAGTGTTTCTGTCAGGTTCCGTAGAGTTCCGTAGGGGCCATAGGTTTCCGTAGTGGCTGGTAGTATTCCGTAGGGGTCTGTAGGGTTCCGTAGGCACCTGCAGTGTTCTGTAGGAGCCCATAGGGTTTTAGTGAGGTTCCGTTGTGTCGCTAAGGGTCTTGTAGAGTGCTGTCGGGTCCTGGAGTATTCTGTAGGGTTCCAGAGGGGCTGGTAGGGTTCCGTCAAAATCCGTAGGGTTCCCTTGGGGCCCATAGAGTCCCGTAGATTTCCGTAGGGACCTGTAGGGTTCTGTAAGTGCCCGCAGGGGTTGGTAGGAGCTTGTAGGGTGCCATAAGTTTCCAGAGGGTTGTGTAGGGTTCCGTAGGGGCCTGTGGTGTTCCCTAGGGGCCTGTAGAGTCTCGTACAGTTCCGTAGGGTCCTGTAGGTTTCCATAAGCGCCCGCAGAGGTCTGAAGGGGCCCGTACTGTTCCGTAAGGATCCACAGGGCTCAGTAGAGCTTCGTAGGTTCCCTAGAGGCCTGTAGAGTACCGCAGGAGCCAGTAGTGTTCTGTAGGGGCCCGTAAGGTTCCTTCCGTAGGGGCTGGCAGTGTTCCGTAGGGGCCTGTAGGTTTGTGTAAGTGCCCGCAGGAGTCTGTAGGAATTCGTGGGATTCTGTAAGGTTCCGGAGGGTTCTGCAGGGTTCTGTAGGGGCCCGTAGAGTTCCGTAGTGGCTGGTAAAGTTCCGTAGGGCCCTGTGGGGTTCTGTATGGACCTGTAGCGTTCCGTAGGGGCCTGCAGGGTTCTGTAAGTGCCCGCAGGTGTCTGTAGGGTTCTGTAGGATTCCGTAGGTGCCTGCAGTGTTCTGTAGGAGCCCATAGGGTTTTCGTGAGGTTCCGTTGTGTTGCTAAGGGTCTTGTAGAGTGCTGTCGGGTCCTGGAGTATTCTGTAGGGTTCCAGAGGGGCTCGTAAGGTTCCGTCGAAATCCGTAGGCTTCCCTAGGGGTCCGTGGAGTCCCGTAGATTGCCGTAGGGACCTGTAGGGTTGTGTAAGTGCCCGCAGGGGTTGGTAGGAGCTTGTAGGGTTCCATAAGTTTCCAGAGGGTTGTGTAGGGTTCCGTAGGGGCCTGTGGTGTTCCCTAGGGGCCTGTAGAGTCTCGTACAGTTCCGTAGGGTCCTGTAGGTTTCCATAAGCACCCGCAGAGGTCTGAAGGGGCCCGTACTGTTCCGTAAGGATCCACAGGGCTCCGTAGAGCTTCGTAGGTTCCCTAGAGGCCTGTAGAGTACCGCAGGAGCGAGTAGTGTTCTGTAGGGGCCCGTAAGGTTCCTTCCGTAGGGGCTGGCAGTGTTCCGTAGGGGCCTGTAGGTTTGTGTAAGTGCCCGCAGGAGTCTGTAGGAATTCGTGGGATTCTGTAAGGTTCCGGAGGGTTCTGCAGGGTTCTGTAGGGGCCCGTAGAGTTCCGTAGTGGCTGGTAAAGTTCCGTAGGGCCCTGTGGGGTTCTGTATGGACCTGTAGCGTTCCGTAGGGGCCTGCAGGGTTCTGTAAGTGCCCGCAGGTGTCTGTAGGGTTCTGTAGGATTCCGTAGGTGCCTGCAGTGTTCTGTAGGAGCCCATAGGGTTTTCGTGAGGTTCCGTTGTGTTGCTAAGGGTCTTGTAGAGTGCTGTCGGGTCCTGGAGTATTCTGTAGGGTTCCAGAGGGGCTGGTAGGGTTCCGTCAAAATCCGTAGGGTTCCCTTGGGGCCCATAGAGTCCCGTAGATTGCCGTAGGGACCTGTAGGGTTGTGTAAGTGCCCGCAGGGGTTGGTAGGAGCTTGTAGGGTGCCATAAGTTTCCAGAGGGTTGTGTAGGGTTCCGTAGGGGCCTGTGGTCTTCCCTAGGGCCCTGCAGACTCTGTCGATTTCCCAGTGGCTCTTGCCGGCGCTGAGTGCGAAGAGCTCAGCAGAGCGTCTAGCGGCACCCCGATGCGCTGGGTGAACGAGTGGTGATACAGGGATTGTGCTCGGCGGCACTCGGAGGCGCACGCTGGTAGTGCGGCGAGTTCGGCAGAGAGCCCGGCGGCACATAGAAAAGCAGGGTGAAGGAGCAGCCATATGGGAGAACGCTCAGCGGTACTAGGAGGCGCGCTGTGGTACCGCTGCGAGATCCCGAGAGTGCCCCGTGGCACTCGCCGGCGCACGGTGCTAGCGCGACGAGCTCGGGAGAGCGCCGGCGGCACTCCGAGGAGCGGGATGAGCGGGCATCGGGTCGACAGGACGCACAGCGGCACCTGGAGGCGCACGGTGGTAGTGCGGCGAGCTCGGGAGAGCGCCCGGAGGCACACCGAGGAGCGGGGTGAAGGAGCGGCGATATCGTGAGAGCGCTGAGCGGCACTCGGAGGCGCACTGTGGTAGCGCGGCGAGATCGGGAGAGATGTGCTACTCTGGTACTACTTTGGTTCCATGATGCAAGGAACTACAGAAAAATATAGTGTCTTTGTTCACCGACTGTGGGAAGCAACCATGAATCTCCCTAAGGTAGATGACAGCTGTAAACAACAGATGTTCAAGTTTTGCCAATAATACCACCAAAAAAATTCTAGCCAGTGTACCATAAGGAGCAGACTTTGAAGAAAAATTATTGAGTGTAGAAAGGACTGAAGCTCAAAAACAAAGCACCACCGTCTATCATAGACTCCAAGATTCGACAGCAAAAAACCGAGCTCGCTACTGAATTGCGCACACTGAGTGATGTCCAGATCTGCTTGGAGACATTTAATGGGTGCGGAACTGTGTTGGCATCTCCAGTGTAATGTAACATTACACCCTTAACTGAATTATTGAGTAGCTATCATCCAGCCGACGGCGTTACTCTGACAGCGACGCAGCAAGCAGCACTACAAAAGATTGCACAAAAACTGCAATCGACATGGTCATCTCGACGCATCGTAATGTTGCCATTGTCATGATAACATGTAATCAGAAAGAATCACCATATGCAGTCATTTGTCAGTGGCAAAGCAAAAAGGGGTAACTTACTACTCCCTTATCCTTCTTTGGTGATGCCACTGAGAGATGAGAAGGGAAGGTAAATAAAGAGAATGTTCTCAATGTCGTAGAATGGATGTTCTTAGTTTTACAACTAAAAAAGAGCATTCAAACGCGAACTGAGAGTAGGTGAATTGATACGAAAAGGAAGATCAGGAATCATAGAAATCAGTGGCAAAGAATCAGAGGATTTTAGCATAGCTTTTAGCGCCTTAGATTTAGAATGGTGGCTGCGTAATAACGCTGCCATGAAACAAGCCTTCTTAGGCTACAGTGGGAGATTGCATTCTCCACAGCCACAAGGGAAATTGTGGCAATTTTTAAAAATAAATAAAAGGCTAGAAAAACCCAAGGTACGGAGAGACCCATTGTCAGATGGTATCACTCTGTATACAGATGCGGGCAAACTCTTGCGGCGTGCAGCCTGTTTTTGGCATGAAATGGGTCAATGGTGTCAGCATATCAAGTGGGACAACCTCGTGATTGCCATAAAACATTGGAAATAACAACAGTAGTATGGGCCTTGAATAATTGGCTAAGCACTCCCTTGAATGTACTAACAGACTCATTATATGTGGCTGGAATAGTGCCACGCCAGGAAGACTCTCTACTTAGAGAGACAGCTAATCCTAGGCTGGGGACTTTTTATTTATTAGGTTGCGATCTTTACTTGACCAAAGAACAGCTGCCTGTTGTGTTATCCATATTCTTAGTCATCAGCTAGACCTTGGATTAGGCCAGGGCAATCAACTTGCTGACAGCCTGGTTAGTCCAGTGTGTCATGTGCCTCCTATGGATAAATTTCAACAAGCTAGACAGAGTCACGAGAATTCAAAAGGGCTAAAAAGACAATTTAATTTAAGAGAAAATGAGGCTCGAGGCATTATCCAAGCCTGCCCGAAATGTGGGAGCCATGGTCCAGGCATAGGGTTAGGAGTGAACCCAAAAGGATTTAGGGCGTTAGAGTTATGGCAGATGGATATCACACATATCCCAGAGTTTGGTCGCTTCAAGTATGTACATGTGACTACTGATACATTTTCTTATATGATCTGGGCATAAGCATTGCCCGGAGAAAAGGCACATCATGTATGTAAACGCTTGCTTGCTTTGCTGTATTAGGAGTGCCTGAATGCATTAAAACTGATAATGGGCCTGCTTATGTTAGTCAAAAGGACAGAAATTTTTTGCTAAGTTGGGGTGTTGATCACAAGACAGGGATCCCATATTCGCCTACGGGACAAGGAATAGTGGAACGCACTCATCAAGTATTGAAGGACTATCTAGGTAAACAGAAGGGAGTAGAGAGAGATGCTCAGCAAAGGCTACATCGTGTGCTCTTTACGTTGAACTTTCTCTGTCTCATGGATGATCGAGAGGAACCATCAAAACCTTAAGTTCAATAGTACAACAATACTCCCGCAACTCAAAGTGATGTATAAAGATCCAGTCTCTGGAATTTGGATGGGTCCTCTTCCTGTTATATTTAATTGTCGAAGTTATATGTGTGTCTCCACAGATTGTGGTACAGTGTGGGTGCCCAGTCGAGCTGTAAAACCTGCTCTGACTCGACATGATCTGCCTGACAACCAAGATTTTCAAGATCCTGACCCTGGGGATATTGATCCCGGCGGTAATGACCCTCCACAAGATTGAACCTAAGGAAAACATGTGGGTCACCTGGGCGAATAAGACAGGACAACAAGCCTTTTGTCTATCGCTTGTCTCTGCTACAGAGCCTTTTCGGACATGTTTGATAGGAGTACCCGGTTTTAAGGTAGAAGACTTTAGCAAGTATAGTAAGCAGAACTGAACTAATTCCCAGAACGTTAGTAATTGTAGTGCCACGCTCCTTAATAGCCTGAATGTTACGCTGCCTTGGGACCCTCAAGAATTAGAACTGTTAGGATCAATGAGAATTGGAAATGTCTCCCAGAACTGGACTCAAACCTGCATATTTTTTGGAGGACCTGCCTTTACTGGCGTAAATTACTATCGAACATTTAATTGGACGGGGTGGACAAACGTCTCTCTGAAAGCAAACTACTATGACTATAGATATAAAGGCGCATTTTGTGGCACAAATGACACATCAAAAGAAGGACTGGGAGCCCTTGGGGTTGAAACGAAAGCGGAACAGCAAATTTGGAACAATGGCACCCCAAAAGCCTTGCCGCCAGACGTGTTTTTGATATGTGGTGACAGGGCATGGCAGGGAATTCCGAAAAATACGATAGATGGTCCATGTTTTCTTGGCAAATTAACGTTGTTGTCCCCAAATCAAAACTGGTGGAAAAATGTGACCAAGGGAGAAAACAACGCACGTAAGAAACGGGCGGTCATTAGTCTCACACCAAATTGCAATGATGAAGTTACCGTACTCAATCCCACTGAGAGAGTGTTTTTATCCATGTTTGTACCTGGGGCAGCAGCAGGCAGAGCTTTGAAGGAGAAAGGACGTTTAGCTTTTTGGGCTGAAAAACAATCTAAAGTCACCACTGAGGTAATAGAAACTCTGTTAGGAGATCAAAATAGCTTACGCCACGCAATTTTGCAGGATAGAGCGGCAATTGACTTTTTGCTGTTAGCTCAAGGTCATGGTTGCGAGGATTTTGAAGGCATGTGCTGTATGAATTTTCCGATCACAGCGTATCAATTCATAAACAGTTGCAGTACTTAAATGAGCATGCAAACAAAATTCATCAAAACCATGGGTTTTTAGATAGGTGACTAACTTGTTTTGGAATATGACACAATGGTTAGTAGGCTTACTTTTGAAGGCTTGCGCATTATAATAACTCTTATGATTATAGTTCTATGCTTATGTTTAGTGCTTAGTTGTATTAAGAGAGCTATGTTAAAAGTAGTAAACCAAGCCTGGATTGCTCAAAAACAAGAAGGGGGAATTGTGGAGGAATGGCTGAGTGAAAAAGGGCACGACTTGATTACATTGAGCAACCCAGTCTTTGATAGGGATGAAAGCCTGGAGGAGGCTGTGAACTGTCCTTGAGAAACAGAAGTATGAAGATGTAGCTACATGATAAATAAGTGATAAGCGGTACTGCCTCCGGGAGATAGAGAATCATCTGCTGCGCGTGGATAAGAGGTCTGCACTAATAGTGTGAGCGCTCTAGGCGCGTGAACAGAGACTGTAAGCCAATCAGATAGCTGTCGCTAGTGCGTGCTCTGCTTCTCTGTCTTGTGAATACTTGAATAAAGGGAGAAAGACCATACTCATATAGAGACTCATCATTACTCCGGGTCCATCTCTCACTCCGACACACGCTCACAGGAAAGAATTTCCTACTAATATCTAATCTAAATCTCCCCTCTTCCAATTTATACCATTACCCCTTGTCCTGTCAGTACCTCTCCTGAAAAATATTCCCCCTCCAGCTCTCCTGTATTCTCCCTTCAGGTACTGGAAGGCTGCTACAATGTCTCCCCGAATCCTTCTGTTCTTCAGGCTGAACAACCCCAGCTCTCTCAGCCTCTCTTCTTAGGGGAGGTTCTCCGTCCCTGCAATCATTTTCGAGTCCCTCTGCTGGATACGTTCCAGCAGGTCCGTGTCCTTCCTGTGTCAAGCACTCCAAAGCTGGACACAATATTCCAGGTTGGAACATCACGCGGGTAGAGTAGAGACGTAGAATCGCCTCCCGTGACTTACTGGCCACAAATTTCTTGATGCATGCCATGCTTTCGTTGGCTTTCTGGGCTTCTAGCCCACATCGCCGGCTCATATTCACATGTAATAATACTGCAGATGTGCCGTTACCAGCCTCACATATTAAGAAGTTTTAATATCCTTTTCTTTAATGTAAAGGTTTTACATTAAATGGTTCATCCACAGAGTTTCCTCAACTTCAGGAGAGAGCAATTGACAATGAGTACTAGAGAGATGTTTTCCAGCAAGAGATACGGAAGCTGGAAAAACAGCTTAGGATACGGCCTGTCAGCGAGCATCAAACCGGAGAGTTAATGCATGATAGTACTTGTAGTCAAGGGATTTAAAAGGTACGCTGACAGCCTTTCACATACCCTAAGGAAGTTGTTTTATTGTGTCCACAACCTGCATCCTTTCTCATGTTAGGAGAGGAAATACACCGATATTAAAGGGTACGTTGCTGGGGGAACGTGAAGAAACTGTGTTCTGTGTGGTTTTTGAGTCGGTTTGCTGTTTTTATTAGCCGACACGCAGAAACATCCTAACTTTCAAAAAGGCTCACTCGTGTAAATTAATTTAGATTATCCAGTTTTCAGAAGGCCGTCAAAACATTCAGGACTCCTTTAGCGATTCCCCCTTCTCTTGTGTCGTTTTGTGACATCCTGTTGGTAGCACATGTAAAAGAAAAGCAGGAACAGCTATACCATGGGTCAAAGCCGAGACGTAGCATAGCTCTCTGTGTTCCTCTCCCCAGTGAACGTCTGTCTACACTGAAAAAACCGCAGTAGAGCAGCTCGAGGATGTCACAGCAAACTGTTAGGCCCAGCAAAATCGAGAGTAGTGACAGCAGTGCAAATGCTTTGTATTGTTAAGCTTTTTGCCTGTTCTGTTAGACTTTTGGGGCAATTGACTTTTGTAATTGACTTTTGGGTCAATTACATTGCATTTTTTTGTAGGGCTTTCTTGTGTCTTGCTTTTAGAGCAAAGTCGATATTTTGAGAGATTATCTTGTCCGATTTTCAGTCTTCATCTTCTTAATTTGTAGAGCGATTTTCAATAAAAGTTTTTACTTTCTGGTCAGTTGCTCTCATTGGGCTCATATATTAGCAACATTTAGTATTCTTTATTATATAGTTTTTAACCACAGATAATATTGGGACAAAAATGGATAGATGTGAAATGTAATTGTCCAAATATTTATTGACTTAATATTCTCAGAGGTATGGACATGTTTCCTGGGTTTTAAAATATATATGACTAAAAGGTTTGTAACAAATCCTGC